>NC_139718.1:24096459-24136842 GCF_964188405.1 Protomyctophum parallelum | reverse complement strand
TTGCTTAAAGGAATGCAGTTGCGTTCTCCTCAACTGCTGCACAGCAAACAAAAAAGAAAAGAAAAAAAGAGGAAAAAACCGATCGACACGTTGATTTTCGCCCTCGATTTATCGCTTTGCCAAACAGTGAGTCGTTCACATCCTGAAATCTGGTTCTCCTTGAGAACACTTTGGTCTCCTTGACATATATTACATTGGATCCGCATGCACACCCAACTTCACTGGGACGATTCATATGCACACACCTCCTGTCCCACGCACAATCATTATGCATCACTCCTGTAGACATCTATCCACACTAAGACTGCATTTATGGATGTTGAAACACTCACATACACACCCCATGCTTCAGTCTCCCTGCTGTAACACACACACACACACACACACACACACACACACACACACACACACACACACACACACACAGACATACTATTTGGTGGAGTCGGACAGCTGGTACTCCCTACGGCGGTCGTAGGCCTCCTGTATACCCGGGTCAGCCCACAGCGTCTTGATGGCTGTAATGTAGGGCTGGTCGAAGCCATTGATCTTCTCAATGTCCACCTCTTTCACCAGCATGGCATTAGACTAGGGATGGAGCACAATAGGGATGGAGAGGGAGCAAGTGAGGTAAAGAAGGAGAGACAGAAGAGGAAAGCAAGGACAGGGGAGAGGAATGAGTGAGATGAAGAAAGCGTGTAAACAGGTGTTTTATCCATTGTGTCTAGTTTCAGTTACTTTTCAATGATGAGAAAGTGTTTCCCTCTGCCGTTTTCATAGACAGAACGTTGGCTAAACAGATGGATAGATACATCACATTATTTATCAACCCATTCAGGCAACTGAGAAAACGGTCCTCAAGCATTCCTAATTCAGAAAAGCAATGAGAGCCCGGAGGCAAACGCTGTAGTAGAGCCCCGACCGATGCCAGATCTTTGATTCCGATGCCGATACAGGTTTTAGAGAGTCCTAGATCTAGGACTCTCTAATAAACAACATGAATAATGTTTTGATAAATAAATGCAAAAGATAAAATTATATATCATTCATCGCTGTCGGGCAAAAACCTTATATCTCCGTATTTCAACTTTTGTTTGTACGCATGTTTTTGTTTTGTTTTTCATAAATGAATGCCCCATTTCTTCATACAAGAGTATAGCACTAAAAGAGTGAAAATAGCAAATCTACAAGATCCCAATAATATATATTTTTTAAAGGAATGGTTTTGGACATACTAACGTATCCAACCGGCATGTATCAGTATTGTAGGAATGTGTATAAGATTTCTCTTAATTTGGGGATTTTACTGAATTTTGTCACATTTATTAACACATTCCGTGCTTTCCTCAAGATATCTCGCCCATCCGGGCCACAACCTCGCCTCATACAGCACACTAACAGCCACAACCTCGCCTCATACTTAAAAGGTGGGCATTACCACCCCGACAGGTCTAGGTAATGGTAATGCTGCTGGATGCTGACGTTAACATTCTGTTTTCTTATTCACTTTCATCATATTCTTCAAAAACTGAGTTGAGAGTTTGAGCAGTGAAGAGTGAATGACAGATTTTGGGAAGAACTAGCTACAGAGGCAACAGGACAAAAACATAAATTTCTTCTCCTGGTTCTATCGTGTGTCAAGCCAAGCTCTCACCCGGTTCTGTTCGTATTTATAGGGGATCTTGAGGGTCTCTGCGGCGCGGACCATGGACTGCATGGAAGTGAAAATGTTCTGGTAGACGAGCCGGATGAAGCCCCTCTTGTCCTCGTCTGTGTAGCCTGTTCCATGGATGATCCTCATCTGCTTGATGAACGTGCTCTTCCCGCTCTCTCCCGTACCTGAGGAGGACACACATTAAGAACATAAGAAAGAAGGCATGGAGTGTCAGAAAAGATAGATAGATAGATAGATAGATAGATAGATAGATAGATAGATAGATAGATAGATAGATAGATAGATAGATAGATAGATAGATAGATAGATAGATAGATAGATAGATAGATAGATAGATAGATAGATAGATAGATAGATAGATAGATAGATAGATAGATAGATAGATAGATAGATAGATAGATAGATAGATAGATAGATAGATAGATAGATAGATAGATAGATAGATAGATAGATAGATAGATAGATAGATAGATAGATAGATAGATAGATAGATAGATAGATAGATAGATAGATAGATAGATAGATAGATAGATAGATAGATAGATAGATAGATAGATAGATAGATAGATAGATAGATAGATAGATAGATAGATAGATAGATAGATAGATAGATAGATAGATAGATAGATAGATAGATAGATAGATAGATAGATAGATAGATAGATAGATAGATAGATAGATAGATAGATAGATAGATAGATCACGAGCCAAGTGAGAACTGAGAAGTTTCCACACAGAACAGCTGAGAAGTCGGACAAAAGAAGCCACATCGCGAGAGACAAGAAGATAGCTGTACAAAAGGAGAACGCAGGACGGCATGAACAGAACTGAAGGAAAAAAAAGAAACGGTGGTCGATCAGCTTTATTCTTTACTGTGGGAGAACAGTACATAATGTGTCGATCAAGGACATTCAGGCCTAAGGAGGAGATGATGGGGGAGAGAAAGCAAGGGGGGGGGGGTTGTCTGGCTGACAGAATTATGTGGAATTTGGGGAGGACATCTCGATTTGAGGAAGATTGACATTCTTCAAAATTCCTATTTCGAGCACAAATGCCTCTCTGGAAAGTGATTACCGCTATGTTCATGCACTGCAATGGACAGCGGTATAGTGTGAAGAACTGCACTGGAAGTATTCGGCAACACACAGAAGCTATTATCCAGCAGGGATACTACATGATAGTTAAGGCAATGACAAACTTAAGCCCATTGATGATTAGTATGAATAATAAACAATGCTGCCACTTTGAGGTAGGTTGTGGGTATGTAATGGGCATGGAAGCAGTAGGGGGGGGGGGGGGGGGGGGTCCGACAGACACCCTCCCTTTCATGAGAACGGGGGGACGTCCCCTCTACTTTTGAGAGTAAATGTATGACGACAAAGCATTTAGTGCTGTGTAGAGCAGCAGACTGTGAAATCACAGGCGAAAAAGTTGTTAAGTGATGCTAGTGCAACGTGAAAGCAGTAAAAAATATTTTCTTCATTTAAATTCCATTAGTTGCTCAGTCCATCCAACTTTACTTACCAACCAATTTAATAATCGAGAAGCAGGGCAAATTTAGCACAAACCGCTAGTGACGCTAGTTCATTTAGGATTAAGTTACTATAAAAATGCAAAGTGGCCTGGTAGAGCACCATTATGAGGCTTATTTGTGTTGTATTGTCCAGCTTGACCTACTGGGAGGGTGGATGAAAAATTTGACACTGATTGGTTCAGCAGTGTCTGTTTAGCTGTACATAGACGGTCTCAAACACGGACGGGGGCAAAAATTATATATCTTGGCGAAGACAATAAATTAAACGAACACTTCATTCGGAAACATCACCGAATGTCCAAACCTTAATAAATGGCCTCGGGGTCATCCCTAGCTACATGTCACTCATCTTGTGATGTTAGGCTAATGCAAAGAAAAGAAGGTCCCTTCCCAATCGAGTAATGAACACCTCCCAGGCTCACACCCCATTTTAATCATGGCACCATGTAGATCTACAGTGCTTCCCTCAAGCCAAAAATATGCTGCCGTTTACAAACTTCTTCACGTTGCTACACCAAATGAAATCCAACACAGATCCATAATATTCTATTAACAGAGAAGGAAAGACAGCAGGACAAAGTAAGAAAGACACACATACCACCTACATCCAAGGTTTTTGAAGAGCAGCCATATTACCATTACCATAGCAACCCCTCCCCTCCTTTGTCTCCCTCTCTCTTTTTTCATTCCTGTGCCCCAATCCCTTCTCATCCACCCCACCTCTTCCACTTTCCTAGCGGATAGTAAATATAACTGCAGGCCCCTCAGGCTGGCTCTGTGCTCTTCATCTCTTTCTATAACACAGAGAAGAACGGCACTCTCTCCCCAGAGCTATTCAGACATACGAGAGTGAGAGAGTGAGTGAGTGAGTCAGAGACAGAGAGAGAGACAGAGACAGAGACAGAGACAGAGAGAGAGAGAGAGAGAGAGAGAGAGAGACTTAGGAAGAGGCTGGTCTAAGGTCAAGAGCAGGGGTTCCATGTCCAACAACCAATTATTGGAGAGAGAGCAGACTTTCCTACTTTCATTTTACATTGGAAGCATTTAAATGAATTTAGCTGATTCTATCAAGAGCAAATAAAAACAAGTGCACCTGTAATCAACTTAAATCCCTAGTATTGTGATCATTCAATGCCACGGCAATATCCAGATCCTTGAGCCATCAAGTAAGGGAATAAGGTAAGGGCCAGCCAGGGCAAGAAAGAAAGAGGACAATATTTAGGAAAAGAGGCTTTTCTTTCACTTTGTCCCCCAACAATCTGTCTGCCCGCTGCGCACGCACGCAGGCATTCACTTCCTGGTTTACGGGCTGACAATCTTATTTGTTTACTCTACTCTGAATCTACGGCGCTGTCTGTGGTTTTCCTCATTTCTGACTTCATCATGCCTCTCATTTGGAATATTAACGCTTTAAGAGAGATCAGACTCATTAGCGAGGTAGTAATGGAAGGTTTCACCTCCCGGTTTTGTGTTGAAATGGAAGTCGGGGCTTTTCAGAGTAAAATCTGCCTCATCTGCTTGGCACTCTATCGCCTTTATTCTGAAAAATTCCCTGGCAAATGTTGTAGACTACCTGCTAGGCCGTTACAACATTTCTTATCATATTTGGACAACTGAACCAAGATACACACTGAATTAGTCTGATCTTTAAACCCCACACGTGCCAAGTTTTCTTTTTTGTGAAGGCTGGTAGTGGCACTGGAACGCACCGCAGTGAGCACTGAAACCGACCGAAGTCCACATAGTATGCTTTATAAAAATTACACTTCTATGAAGTGAGCGGCGCTTTTATTATCATACATTACATTCCATGCTCATACAGACACACGTACACACAAAGCTGTGCATAGGAAAATAAATAAATGAATAAATAAAACATTGGCAAGAGTGAAGTGGAGGAGCAAAGTTTTATTTGTGGTATCTGTCTGCGGCAGCGGCCTAACGGAGACTGCAGGCTGCCTCGGCGAGGGAGATGGACCGCTCGCTCCCAACTAAAATGTCTGATTTATTTCTCGTGACCCTGTCACAAGATCCACTCTTTCTCCCTCTCCCCTACTGTCGCCCCCCACCCCCACAATACAGCACACTAACAGCCTCTGTCTTGCTTTCCTCCTCCTGCCTTCCATCTACCCCCTCCCCACAACCACTACCCCCCCCCCCCCCCCATTCTGATTCACAATCACTAAAACCAATGATACCAAAGCCATTAGTGATTCTGCTTATTGCTCAGATTCTTTATCGATTCCCTTGATATATTTTCAGCAGAGAAGAGTTGGCTTACACAGGTTTTCAACTATTTTAACTCTGAGCCTGAATAGTGAATACAGTGTAAAAAACAGTAGGAAAAAATGGCATGCATGTCTAATAACATTTGAGAACATCTCAAAATAAATGCTCATCTTTTCTTTTCAGCAGTGTAGACACATGATGTCGTTGTTTTTTCAATGAGCAACTGTCATAAAAAGGAATTGATGAACTCAACTTTGACTCTTGAGAGTTCATGAACCATTTCGGTTCACAAACCCCATCACTAGTAGAGTAGTCACAGAACCCTCTCCTCCATCCCTAACAGCCCCTCGAAACCCCACAACACTATTCTCGTCCACCTATCTGTCAGGAATTTTGGATATTCATAACTAGAATATCCAGTCTTTTTCTAGTGATGACCTACAAAAAGGAGGGCAATCTTTTAATAGCTTACACACTATTTGGGCCCTGATAACGCTTTCCTCTCCAGCTAACAGCAAGAGAAAGAAATGAAGAGGAAAAGAATGGAGAGGTAGAGAGAGAGAAAACAACTGAGACATAAAGACAGAGAGTCAGAGATGACGGAGAGGAGTGCCAGTCCGGCACAGCGATGACAGAGAGAAGACAGAGAAAAAGAATAGACAGTGGGCTCAGATGCTTTCAAAGAAACACTTCTGGGTAACACCGCCCACATGCTATATCGACCCAAAACAAGAAAAACCAACAGAATGGGCTGAAGGTTTCCAAAAACCTCTTTGTGATAACTCAAATGTTGCATTCCATTTTTATGCAGATACCATTATCCATCCCCTAAAGTAGTACAGGCTCTTGAATCCCTGCAGTCTGCTTTTCGCTTCTCATCCTAAATTGTGCTTAAATGCAGACAAATCCAAACTACACTATTTTATACTGAACTAGCTGATCTACAAGCTCACAATAGATTTGGCACAGTGGAAAGGATCGGGTTACTACTGTAGGTAACGATTCATTCAACCCACAACTTGATGCTATTCACAATTAGCCTCGCATAGCCAGCCTTCATTTGCCTTTGTAATGCATATTGCACCAGGCCGATTAAGTCTGGCTCCTCTCAATTTTGGGAGGACTTCACGGCCAAAGTGGTGACGAGCCAAGGCTAATAACCAACCAGGGTCCAGCATTCAAATATGGGCCGGGAGTCGGGACAAAAACTTTAATACTGAGAGGGGCTAATTCACAATATGATTCTTTACAAAATGAGAGTCCAGAACAATGATAAATACTTTTTACGACGATGTTGCACATTAAAAAGAGTGAGCATGTAGATGACCTGTTATTTTCAGGTCAGGTTCATGTATGTAATGATCATTTCTGTAGTTATCATGGGCATTACAGCGATTTGGTTTAACCGCCATTCCCGCCAGTCAGTTCGAAATGAAACCGGAAGCACCATCCCAAAAACAAACAAAACATGAGCTGTGGTTTGTCCTAGCACTGGTTGCGGAGTGAGACGAACATTCCACTTTCATCAGATCAGAAACATCTAAGTTCTAACAGTAGCATTTTTCACTGTCATATAAACTGTATACACAGTGCACTGATGCGTTTACAACTTTACTGCTAAAGTCCAATTTATACTCTGTAGTATGACATACATACATACACGTGCGTGCATGCAGTGAACAAGCAATCTCAAAAGTCAATACAAAGAGCATTGCAATAAAAAAAATGATTCACCTATTTTTATGCATGAGATACAAGCATACATCAGACTCAGCTGGCCAGATTGTTATTCGTTACAGTATTATGCCATATTGTACCACATCAGGGCTCAGGGTCCCACGGCCAGTACTTCCAGGGGAAACTACTATGCTGTGCACACAGGCCTAGCTCTGTCCTCTGGCATTGTTACATAGCAAACTTTGGTTCCGAATCTATATCTCTTACAGCACTACAATGTGGATACCTGTGCTCATATGACGACTTAAAACTATTTCCTTGATTAAAATTAATGAGACAAAAATAGTGAAAATTGTAGATCAAAAGCTCATGCAACACGTGATGCGCCCCGTTGTGAGCTTGTAAGCAATTTGTGTACACCATTGTTATGTACAACCAAGTAAAATACAGGGTCTAAGAGGTTAATAATCAATTTTGGTTGATTCATTGAAATTCATCAAATAAACTTGCTTCTCGATTATTGTTCTAAATACCAGTTTTGATATTTTTGGTTAATTGCCCAGCCCTATCAGACAATGTACAAATGGTAACACCGGGGCTTCAGCGTCGCGTCTCCGTCACCGCCAGGGAATGTTCTCTTTTTAATCAATGAAGGGTGGCTCCACTGCCCGCGTTGCGTTGCGTGACTGCATTAAAATGGCCCGGTTCGTTTTTTGACGCACGCGACGGAGACGCAACGCGCCCGGTGGAGCCCCGCCGTAAGGGTCCATTGAAGCTCCTGGGACTATCACTGGGCTCTCCAGGAGCAGCTACTGTACTCCTCCAAGTGTAGCTGGAGCTTACAACTAGTCCTAGGCGGGGAACACTAGTTTCATTTCTGTTACGCTAGTCTCCCTGTGCATGGCTGCTTTTGTGGAGGCATGGAAATCCTGAGGTGGGTATTTACTATTTGCATCATTGTTAAACGGCATGCAAATACAAACGGTCCAATTGGGATAAACTGTGCCGGCTTATCGCTGGGTTTATGACCGGCCCTTTCACCGCTCAGGCTTATTGGAACAGTTCAGACAACATAAGGCAAATCAAATCTCAGCCCAGTGACCAAAATGTATATGAATATTGAATAACACTAGTAACTTGGTCTTAACCCAATGGCAAACTTTTTTTTCTATCAGAGTACTCGTCTCGGATCAGATAGTAATGGGTCCAAGTCCAACATACAGTTCAGGCCTTTACCAAAACGTAGGGGGTTACAGACACACAAAGTGACGAGTTTGAGCCAAGGCGGCCTAGAGCTACACATTACACAACGCATGTACACACCAGCTGTCTACCCAACTGTGGAGTGTGGACACACAAAGATCCTATGGTCTACCTCTAGGCATGGATGTTACCTCCACAGCAATGGCCCACTTCCTCCCTCCCTCCCACAGAGTGAGTTAGGAGTAAGAGGAGACTTCAGACACACGCATACAGACACGTGCACATAAACACACAGGAGAGACTCTCTCTCAGTTCTATTTCGGCTCGTCAAGCGAGTGTTGCTTGCAGTCTGTATCTGGGCAAACCGCGCTGCTATGCGCTGGATGTCTCTCTGCATCCGTTGAGAGCACTGCTCAATGTGCGTGGGTGTGAGAGAGCTGGAAATTACATATACACTCTATACTGTATGCATGGCATGTGCACCCACACACACACACACACACACACACACACATTTGACCACCTTAGCATGGCTTTGTCTGTTCGTCACTGCGCTGAGTGCTGCTCTGTTTGAGTGGGTGTGGGTGAGCAGCAAATCAAATACTGGCTTCACAACAGGGCTGGAGCCAGCAGCGCAGTATCTTTATTCTTTAGTCTATGCTATGATGATACCAACTAAGCAACAACAGCTTGAAGGACAGTATGGTCTTGTTTGCTTGTGGTTCCATTTTTCCTTTTAATGCAATGTTTTGCGGATTTGCTCATCCGCATCACATTTTATTTTCATACACACTTGGCCTGAAAAATACCATCCTGATTAATCTCTGGTGACTATGTTTATTTACTTCCATCCATATCCCCCATTCCCTGCTCTTTACATGGCTCATATGCACATTGTGGCTGGACTGCGTCCAGAATATGTAGAATTTAGATCACAATGCGAGCACGCTACTTCCATATGTGGACCTGAAGATATGCTCACAATGTTTCTGTCGAACAATGTGTCTGTGCAAGTGTGCAGCAATAATTTTTGTCCATCTGCACATCGCATTTAATGCTTCTTTGGACAATAAAAAAAGACAAATAAAAAACAAGCATGACCAGTGACCACACCTAACAATTATGAACAAGAACAGAGGGGGTTGGACATCACTATTCTGGGCAAGGATATCATAATAGGTGGACATTCTGCAAAAATAGCCAAAGATTAAATGAAAATAGCATATCTACAAGCCCAGAGCTTGCACAAATTAGAGAGAGAGAATAGAAGGCTGAGTATAATGTTTGTGAAACAGAAAGTCTATGGCTGTAACATAGCATAATAGAAAGCGTCTATGTCGAGTCCTGTCTGGGGACCAGGGTAGCGACAGTATGTGGGACAGTCACCATGTAGCCTCATTCACCCCCATTTCTCCAGAGAGACACAAATGACCCCATTTAGGGATGTGAGAAAGAGTATGTGTGCGTGTTGTTCTTGTTCATAGGCAGACATGTGTGTAATATGACGAAACTGTGTAAAAGACACGTGCATATAGTGTGTGTGAATTGAATTCACTGCAACCTGGAAGAGACATAGGCTATGAGCCGCTACTTCAGCTCCAAAAGTGAGGCTTGATAGATACACCATATGCTCTAAAACTGTGTGTGCATGCGACTGTGCGCGTTTGTGTATGCAGGTAAGGGTAAGTGTGCGTGTGTCTTTGTGCTCAGTTAACTTATGTTTCATGATTAATGACATGAAAAGTTGAAAACCAGCACTTCCACAAAACTAAATTAGAATGAATGATTATCTAAAGAAATGGACTAAGATTTTGAAACCCTACTTTATAAACATGCTACACGCTAGCCTCACAGACCAATAACTAACCTATGGTTGCATGCATGCAGTGCATGGTATGCTCATACTATGCTGCCATACTAGACTCTTTAATCTAGTCATGTAGGCTGAAAATAGTAAGTACTGTAGTAGAGTACTGTAGTAGTGCTGTAGATGTAATAACTATTTTGCCCGTGTTCTAGATTTCGGACAGAAAGAATCAATTGTTCCATTGAACTACGTTCTCAGGCTACTGACAATAGTAACTGACGGGATGGCATCAAATTTGTTTGTGTATTTCAGAATAATGTCATTACCTCATGACAGCAAGTATACCGGGGATGGGGTATGATTATGAGCAAGAGTTCATATGACATGACAGAGGCAACCAGATCTCATCAACTTACTATTGTTTGTGGGGGTTTCAACATAATTTTAAATGCCCAAAAGACCACAAACCTGACCGCCCCCATATACAAACAAAGTGTTCCGACTGTCTTTTGTGCACACGCTCGCTCATTTACCAGCCTGACAATTACAAAATGATTTTGGTAATGACAAGGAGCACCAAAATCTGGAACACCCTACCAACAGCCAACACAATCAGTGCCGGAAGTGCATCAAAATAGAAGCTCCGGGGTGCCAGAGTTGTCTGATCGCTTTTACTCTGAAAGCCATGAACCGGAAACACTTTCCTAAAAAAGTTGACCTCACATCCCCGATCATCTTAATATATATTTTTTACGCTCCAAAAAGCGTTCATATTTTGCGGGAGAGACGGATGAGGAGCAGAAATGAAGCGCCAGCATATCGATCCATTCATCACCACGGAGAGCGCCCTGGATTAGGAGATACGATTCATTCTTTCCACCTCGCTAACATGGGAGTCAATGACAAGCTAATAGTTGCACAGAGCGTGTGCGGAAAGCGAAAAGCCAAAAAAAATAGGAAAAATTCTGAATATTCTTATCTCGCCCCGTGTCACTAGGACGTTGCTAGGACGTCCACAGACGTCGTAGGCACTAATTTTTCTGAATCCTTATGACGGCCTCACTCGTCGTATGAACTGAAACGGTTAACTGTGAATCCCTTGACTCCTTCAAAAGCGCTTTCAAAGGGCACCTACAATCCGAAACAGCCCCACCCCCACCCAACCCCTTTACCCCTAAAGGTGCGTTCAGACTGAGTAGACTAGAATTTTAATATTCGCCTCGGTTCGTCCCGTTTGTGCTGCGCCAGGGCCCAGGTGGCGCCGCGCCCGTTTGCGGCGCTCGCGCAAATTCTCGTCTTTGCATTTACTTTGTATGTAATCGCACTGCTCTAACCATCCAAGTCTGAACGCAGCGTGTGTTTTTTCCCTTTTTACCTCAATGATGATTTCCTGTTTTTTTTAGATATAGTGTATATTTGTATGTCTCTAATGTTCTGATGAATTGAAAATGGTGGACCTTGTTGTAAACAAGTGTAATGCTTTATCATGGTGTCACCCACAGTAACAGTTTTTGTATCAGGTTGTGCTTTTGTTTGAAATGTACCCATTCTGCATACTGTTAATAATTACTTCAATCAATCAAAGCATCTCTCCGACACTGACATTAACTGACACCCATTTAGACCGGTAACCCCTATACACAACTATACCTTTTGATACGCAAATGCCTTTTGGGGTCGTTGTGTTGTCGTCCGACAGTATTGCAACATACTTTTCTTTTTCATTTTTGAATGAATATTTGAGGTTTTTCAGAAAACTTACGTCAGGATTTAGCAGGCGTTTTTAGAATCGGCCTCAGATCTACAATATGCACATGTACACACAGAAACGTGCGCACCACAGAAGAAACCACTAAGCAGCAGCTAAGAGGTCCACATTGCCTTATATGATCAAAAGAAGAAGACTTGGCAGAAGAGGCAAGGTCAGCAATAAGCACCTCAGTTTAACCCCGAGAGTCTTCCTGGTTGGTGGACATAATTCCACCAAAAGGTTTCTTTATGAACCAGGTAACAAGAGTTGGCACTGCTCAAACATCTGCTGCTCCATCCATTTACAAAAGATGATCAGCAACAATCACTCCAATCAGTTATGATTTGGACATTGAGAGCAAAATTCGTATGCATTATTAAAACACACGTCACAGCATGTTTTGCGACAAGAAGAACAAAGATAATTCACGGCCGACCGCTGCCTGAAGAAAGATGTGCTACCAAGCAAGCAGCCAATAACAACTTATTTAAGCTACTGGATACTTGGATATCTTTTTTGCCCTGTTTCTCTAATACTCCGAAATACACTGCATCCACAAATTCCACAAATGACAGAGCAATGCCATTCTACGTCTTGAAAATATGTTTTAATAGTGACACTCCACTGCTGGACACTGCTCAAGACAATAGTTGTATGAACTTGGTACATCAAATTGAGCTACAAGTACTCCTCAGTCTGCATTTTGGGAAACCCTAGACTGCCTAGAGTGTCTGCCCTTGCCTCTCACTTTACTGACCATCCGTTCGCTCCAGCAGTTAATTTACCCAATGCAGCAAAGGCCACAGCTCCCGGGCCTTCCATGTTTTGACCAAGTAGAGGCAAACCACCGGTCATGGTGCAGGAGGCTGTCTGTATGGCCTGATATGGCCCTCAGAATCAGCCGGCAGCCAGACCATGGGCACCGCTGCAGCTCAGGCAGGGTTGTCCTAATCGTTTCTGGCTACACGTGAAAAGCTTCTGTCAAACTTGTAACAGTAAAGGTTTTTGCTGTAAAAATCAATATAAAACCTTACTTAAATTCATTCAATTCTTTCAAGATTTAAAAAAATTGTTAAAAAAATAGCAGATGTACAAGCTCGTAGCGTGGCATGAAGTTAGATGTGAGCTTGTAGACCTGCTATTTTTAAATAGCCAAAAGCCAATTATATATTTTTTTAATTGCACTTTTAATTGCACTTTAATTGCACTGATGCTTTCCTGGTTAAACAGATATGGAGCATATGTAACGAGCCTAAATAATTTCTGCAAGCTCCCATTTTTGTTGAAGTATGGCCTGAAAGTGAAAACCCCCTGAGTACCCCCACAGTAGGACATTTATGTACTAGTGGCGGTAAAATAAATATTTTGGTCACCAAGCTGACTCCTGAGCTACATAATGTTATAGTGGGCTGTTTGTATTCCAGTATTACTGCTTAGTTATTGGTAGTAGTTGCAATCCATAACAAATCCCTAATGCAGTCTAGCATAATGCAGTGGGTCACAGCATCAGATGATTAGGTTATGATTGATTTAAAAAAAAAGAGTGAGAGGCATTTGTGAGTTATGACAACCATAACTGTACAGGCCAGGACCTACTAGTGACTAGGAGGTCCGGAGGCATTGGCAACCGAACTCTAATAATTTGTACTGTATATACAAACAAACAACATTGTAACAGATTTTGTCATTTTTGCAGAATGACACGGCCATGCAGCAAATTCAAAATTAGCCTTAAGCTTTCAGTGTGAGTAATAAAGGTTTATTCACAACCAAAATAAAGATGGAGCTGCTGGAAGTCGGACCATAGTCTATCAATGAGGTCTCCAGGAGCAGCTACTGTACTTCACCAAACATAGCCGAAGCTTGCAACTAGTCCAGGGTCGGAAACAAAAGTTGTTTTTGTCCACCCCAACAGTAGCTTTGGGTTTCACAAATTCTCCAGACATTCTGACTTTTGAATTAAATTACTGGATTTGTACAACAGTAAAGTATTTCCAAACCTGCCAAAGTGGCTGGCAGAGGAGACATTTGCCATAACACTTGCAGATTTGCTTCCATTTGGCTGATGGCTGGCGTTCATTTCCCAACCTTCCACCCCTTCCCTCTACATGCACTTTGGTTTGGCTGAGGTGTGGATAGCAACATAACTCAAATGATCTTCCTCTTCAATAACCCTGCAGGATAATGGTGGTTGTACTGTGAGAAATGATAGCGTGGAAGGCAAGTACATCTTTTCTCTTCTATATTTACACAATGTTGTACATGCAGGACCTGACGGGTGGACTTTGAGGGTAGTTAAGGAAAGAACAACTCCCAGAATAATTACCTAAGTGTGGACAGTCCTCCAAATAAAAAATAAAACACAAATAACTTCCTATTTAACCTTTAAAAATAGCCAATCTTTATGCTCACAATGTGTTGTGAGCATGTAAAAAATGGAACACATAGGCTGAACAATTGCTGATACAGATGTCATAAAAAAGGTCAACTAATGACGGTCTGTCTCTAATGGCAGAGGACTTTCAGGCAGCTAGCTAGCAACCGATCAACTCCCATTCATTCCAGAGGCATTTATTTCCTTAAGAGTAGTTTGCCCCCAAAAATACTTATTTCCTATCAATTGGACACTCCATGAAGCCTTGGATTAATGGAGATTTTTTTTGTTTGTTTGTTGCATTCTTAAGCCAATAATTAGATTACAACCTTTTTAATTGAATCTTGAATCAATCTTAGTCAAGTCAATCAATTAAACGGCACTTTTTTTTAATCACAAAGCCACATTATCTATGCTTACTACGAAGTTTCAAGTCTCAATGTTTTCCCACACACTTTTAACATGAACAGCAGAAACTTGGGGATGAGTAAGTTGTAAGTAGACAATAACTGTAGTGAAACAGGTATGGTCCATTCATGTAATTTCCGTTACCTGTATAAGTGTATAATACACTTTAAGGACAGTGGTTGATGTACATAACGAGTCACAGAAGGGATTGTACTCTTCCACCAGTGACATGAGAGACTGTTGGGGGGAGGGGGGCTTTAAGAGTAACACTGTGGGATAATAGGAGTCAGTGATATCTGAATGTCTGAGCAGCTGCTGTGTTTAACCAAGCCTATTAAGACCTGGACTAATCCTGCCTTACACGTCCTTATCCAGGCTTCCACTGACAGCCTTAACTCACTTAGGATAGCCCATTTACAGCATGACTGATCGCAGCTTTGTCTCTCTCACACTCAACACACAAATTGGAATTTTATATAGACTTCTCTACTGATCAATTACGATCAATTGTGTCAATATCAAATAAGTCTGTCAAGTTCCCTATACTGTCATTCTTTGACCCGAATGACAGTATATGACAATGTAAAATCAATAGGCTTAAGTCTAAACCACAACATCTTGAGAGCTCCGGTCAGCCTGGGGGCCCAAATCGTGCCACGCCAATCAGCACTTGTTCCCATAGTACTGTCTTGCTAAGCTATATCAGTATTCACTACCTGAAATCACAAAATATCAATACCGGACATTCACCAATATCCGTCATTCATGTTTGAAAGGGAAAGACATAAGTATAAGTAGTTGGGTGGAAAACAATGAATTTAACATTATTTAAAAAGATCAGATTAACAAACGGTAGCAAGCAAATCGTACATCTATAGTATAGCACTGGTGTGGCCTACTTCTCTGAACCGAGGTAGTCAGCAGGGAAATGAAAGGAGTAGAAGCCACACATGTCAAATAACCTGGGCTGTTTTTGGTGGGCAAGAAATTGGAGCAAACGTTTTGAAACCAAGGAGGCAACCTAGATAATTCTAATTGTCCTCAAAAGAGATAACTACCTTCCCGATTACAATTACACTTAGCTACAGGTTCAAAAAGACAGTGGGGCCACATCATGATTAAAAAGGAAGATGGGTCACGTCATGTGCATCCAATTAAAAGTTAGCCGCCAGCAAGCTACATGCCTGCATAAGAATTGTCTATGGAAAGGAATGCAAATACATTTGTGTTAATGTAAATTAATTGTATCCCGTTGTGGTTGATGAATCAATTACTTATAAGGCTGCATTGGGGGGGGGGGGGGGGGTGTGCGTGTGTCCTAGTATACTGGATCAATTTTTAGACTGGCTACAGATGTCATTGCATGGTTAGTGTACACACAAGAGCAGAGCATTAAGTGTAGAAAGCTTCATCCAGTTCTGCAAATGTTATGCAACCTGGAGAAAGCAACTAACCAAACCTCCCCGTGCTCTTCTTGTCTCTTCTCTATTAACGTTGCCGTTTTCTATTATCACTAACATCCACCAGGTTAGACAATGAACCACCAGGGTATATTGAGAGTTGGGCAACTGGTTAGCTGGCCAATATTGTCAAACTAGCCAGATGTGTTAGCTGGTTAGCATGCTGTAGCTGGCAAACGATGGCAGTGGTAACTTATGCCAAGTGAGCGGTTCTCCGCACATCAACATGCAAAGCATAGGCTAACCTTAATACGGATCTGTAGACCTGGATTCGTGGAGCTAAATTGGTTTTACGTATAAGACATGACATGAACACCTCAACCACCATGCCATTCACAAACTAAGCTTACCAGTTAGCTAACCTTAACTAGTAGCATATTTGCTAGCTTGGCCAAGAAGGCCTGATAATGGTTGGTTTTCAGTAATGACGACGTCAAGACGGAAAAAGGCATGCATGACATAATTCTATAGATCGTCTGAGTTACTCACCCAGTAGAAGTAATTTCAGCTCTCTCCTCGAGTCTCGTTTGTCTCGGCGGAGCTGCTTATCAATTTCTGCATTGATTCGTTTGGACTCCTTCGCCTCTTCGCTCAGGCAGCAAGCCATCATGGACTCCAGAGTCATCCCTGTCTCTGCTGTGGACGGGACCCGACACACTGTCTGTCCACCGAGAAATATCTATCCCGAGATCCCGAGCCCTCGCTTCGGATTCAGGGCGGTGGAGGAGGAGGTGGTGTCGTTACGGAGCTGGATGGATGGATTGTGGGACTGGGGGGAGGGGAGCCTCCTGCCTGGGGCCTCGCTGTGAAGTTGTGTCCCCCAGCCGAGAACAACTGCGACTTCAAGCCGTCTGTTCTCGGCAAATCACGGGAGATTCAGACAGGAGGGAGGGACGGGCCTCTCCCAAGACGCTCTGTCCGCCCGTTTTCTTAATGGAGCTAATGTTGAATTATTGCAAATACCACGGAGGAGCCACCGCTGCGGTAGCTGCTCTGTTCTCCTCCGGTCTGTTCCTTCAGTCCGATCCTGTGATCAGCCAGAAAAGAAAAGCGGTTCAAACAGCAGTGCCGCGACATCCAAAGCAGGAGAACCAGTCTGTGCGGGGTCTTCAACGTTAGCTAGCCAAAAACAACACAAGTCCTAGTTTACGAAGCTTGTAGTTCTATATATATATAAAAAAAAAATGTACATGCGAATTCAGCGTTGAGGCGTTTTTGCACCGCGACAAGATACACGCGCCTTGGTCTCTGTCCGCTTGGTTAACTACATTAACGTTATGTTGATTAAGTTACTGTAGGAGGAATGAAAGCAGCCTGTTAGCTCTCAACAACGCCTTCGCAAAAAGTGTTACAGCCCGCAATCACATTATGGCAAGTTAGCTACTGGAGATGTACAACTTCCGGTTGCAGCCTTCAAAATAAAGTGCATAATCGGGACGCAAGGTTATATATGAGTGTATCGCTCTCTCTCCGAAACGCACGCTCACACGTTTTAATTGCGAAAACAATATTGACCCACTTCCGCTCTTCCTGTGGGCCAATGTGGTTCATCCTATGGTTTCATCTGATGCAGCTCAGTCCGCAGTGATTGAAGCAGAAATCCAATTCTGTACAATGTTGACGCTATAAATGTTTTAGCCCAAAAATGATTAGCGTCCGTAAAATTGTATATATACAAAGTAGTGATTTTATTTATTTATTTTCAAATGATTCTTCGGTGACTAGTCGGTGACACCGGCACGTTGTGCGTGCTGTAATGTAAGTGGGTGGCTACCCCAAGCCCAGTGCGAGGCTAGCAACTGACTGGCAGGGGTTTGTATGAAATGAAATCTGACAAAGTTATTGAATGAACGATCGAGTATTCGAGTTATGTCCTCGGGGTGGGCTCCCAGGCCATGGAACAGATAACTGTACATACATTGTATGGATGGGCGGCGCCGATGTTCTGTAATTTGGCATCCTCCTAGCACGTATACCCTGCCCCGAGTTGAAGAATGTAGATAATTGTTTTTAATCCGATGCTGATTGCTCAATGTCCTTCCATCTTTTCAATGCGAGCTAGCGTTACACATTTGAGATGGCTTTTATTGTGTTAGGCTGCCTAATTGGCGAGTTCTATTGTGTATAATGAATCAGTTCTTATAATCAGATATCAGAATATTTATCAGATATCATTTCACTAAGTGAGTTAATCCGATCCAGTACAATAAAGAAAGCACAAGTCTACCTTTACACAAGACTCAAGGGACTAAATTCTTTTCGCTTCTATGCCACCAAAATGTGGAACGCCCTACCAACAGTCATTAAGACATGTGAATCCCTTGACTCCTTCAAAACCGCTCTCAAAGGGCACCTACGGATGGCTGCAATTCGAAACTGGCCTCTGTAAAATCTGAATCCCCCCCCACCCCATTTTCCCTCACTGTATATTGTATCTTTTCCCTTTTTTGCTTCCCATATGATGAATTTAGCTACATAGAAATGTCTATTTGTATGTCTCTAAATGTTTGTATGTCTTTAAATGTTTTGATGAATTGAACAATGTGGACCCTGTTGTAAACAAGTGTAATGCTTAATTGGGTCGTCCACTCACAGTTGACAGTCTTTGTATTGAGTTTGTGCTTAAAATGTACTGTAAATTCTACAAACTGTTAATAAATATTTCAATCAATCAATCAAAGACATGACACATTATCATTAAAATTTTACTCTGGATACTGTCCAGTGGACAGTATTTGCGAGGTGGGCCTATATAGGCTACTCCTAATTCTACTGACATCTCCTGGTCTTGTGCTGTAATTGCATGTCAATTCCGCTGTCGCGTCAACTTCATCAAAAGCGTAGAACTTTCATTCAATAAGTTCGTTGGAGCAGATGAGTAATCATGGTGTAGACTATGCGTGATTGCACGCAATGCAATTTGTGTTTTGCAAATAGCTTCTAGTAGTAGGAACTCAGTTTGCAGCCTTGCAGGGCACCCACATCAACACCTGAAAGGATCAGAAAACCAGCGACCGCAAACTTTTCGTTATTGATTGATTGATTGATTGAAATATTTATTAACAGTTTGTAGAATTTACAGTACATTTTAAGCACAAACTCAATACAAAGACTGTCAACTGTGAGTGGACGACCCAATTAAGCATTACACTTGTTTACAACAGGGTCCACATTGTTCAATTCATCAAAACATTTAAAGACATACAAACATTTAGAGACATACAAATAGACATTTCTATGTAGCTAAATTCATCATATGGGAAGCAAAAAAGGGAAAAGATACAATATACAGTGAGGGAAAATGGGGTGGGGGGGGTGGGGGGGGATTCAGATTTTACAGAGGCCAGTTTCGAATTGCAGCCATCCGTAGGTGCCCTTTGAGAGCGGTTTTGAAGGAGTCAAGGGATTCACATGTCTTAATGACTGTTGGTAGGGCGTTCCACATTTTGGTGGCATAGGAGCGAAAAGAATTTAGTCCCTTGTTTGTGCCGAATCTGGGTTGTACATGGTTTGTTGCACTCCCTCTGGTGTTGTGGGTGTGGACTTCGTTTACATTAAGGAAGTATTTAGACAGGTACATGGGTATCTTGGTGGTGTATCGAATCTTGTGGACCAGACCCATTGCAAGATGCTGTACTCTGTCGACGACCCTAAGCCATCCCAGCCTGTCAAAGTGGGCAGGGGTGAGGTGGGTTCGGGGGGTGAGGCCAAGTAGGAGCCTGACCAGTTTGTTTTGGGAGGTCTGGAGCCTTGTTTTAAGGGCCTTTGAGGTGCTGTGGTACCAAGAGGTGGATGCATAGTCAAAGAAACCTTGTACGAGGGCTCCTGTTAAGGTCTTCAAGGTGTTTTTGCTGACCAGTGAGGAGATCCTGTAAAGGAATCTTGTTCTTTGATTGACTTTTTTGATTACGTTGGTGGCCATCTTATCACCGGAAAGATTGGCCTCCAGGATGGAACCTAGGTAGGTAATTTGATCTTTTCGTGTGATAATATTGTCACCCACTCTATAAATTAAAGACAAAGTTGTATTGATAGCAAAAGGCACAATAACACATACATTATATCAAAGTGTACAAAAACGTCAAACGCCATTTACAGAGACACATGAGCTTGTAGATTGGCTAGTAAAATAAGGCAAAGTAGTTTAGGAATAAGGGATTTAGCATGGACGAAAATAGAGCCCTATGTCTATTTGCTCAGACACTATGACGTAAAATTCTCTATTCATTGCCAATGGGAATTTAATGTTTGTGTAGGACAAAGTTTGTGGACAGACACCAAATGCGGGATATAGGAGGGGCTAGTGCCCCTCAAAAACAAAAGACAGATTAGAGGCAAACTCCTGTGAGAACCATTGAGCAAGGCAGTGCTTTTTAGAGCTGGAGTTGATGCCACTCAGTACCCGTCCCCAATGCTCCTAATAGTTCAAATTGGTGAAATGCAGAGCACACATTTCCTCACAGGGATCAACAATAAAACTTTGGACATTTATTTTCTTCTCATTTACACATTAGAGTAACACTTGTATTCACTCTGACAAAAGCTCAGCAAGGGAATCATTTACCACAAACAGATCTGTTCTTTACATTAGAGTAGACATTTAAGAAGAGTTTCATGAATGGGGAGTGTGCCGGAATCTAATCTTTTCATGTAATATAAACCTGAATTACAGTCTGGTGTCTATCGAATTCAGTCTTCCTGCTGAAAATATGCACAATAGAGCTGTCTGACTTCTTCTGCCTGGGTCTGATCGGGGGAGAGGTCCTGCTTGTGTGTGGGCTGTGGGTTCTCTGCCTGAGCTACCTCTTCTTGCCATTCTGCATGGAAGGCGTCCCCATGGGACTCGCACACATTGTGCAGAATGCAGCAGGCCAGGACCATTGTGGGCACCACGTCCAGTCCACAGTCGTTCCTCTTGCTCAGGCACTGCCAGCGTGCCCTCAGTCTCAGCAATGCCCCCTCTGCCAAGTTTAGTGCTCTGGTGACCCGCTGGTTAAATTTCCGCTGTGGATCTGTGAGGACTTCTTTGCCGACCTTCCCCCCCTCAGCATAGGCTGTCATCAGCCATGTTTGAAGGGGATAGCAAGTCTCCCCCAGAAGGACGTACCTGAACAGGCCAGACAATCATCAGTGCGCTTAGTGGATACAGCACAATAATTATGAACAGTAAGGTTTAATTTAACATTTTTGTGTAATGATAAGTCATGCCAAGTGAGCGGTTCTTTGCAGATCAACATGCAAGCATAGGCTAATATGGAAGGATCTGTAGCCCTGGATTCATGGAGCTATGACTTGGCTTTACATTTTTGTACTATATGAAGGTTTGACTTTGACACTATTGTTAATATGTAATAATAATATAGTAACATAATATAGCCATATCCAATAAGGGCCATGACCTAAAATTACATTGTGTGCCCTTGTATTCTTTCAAAATAGCGACGTGGAGTGCCCATCCGATTTCGCAAAAAAAAAAAAAAAGTTTTGAAAAAAAAAAAGATATATATACAAATGATTTAACCTGGCAGGTGGCAACAAAACGGTTTCTGTCACTATTTTTTAGAAGGCTCTGTAAACATTTGATTTGATTGATAATTTAAGTTTAACGTATGTCGTATGATCTAGTTGGCATTAGCATGAGTTTTCTTTTTTTTTAATTCCAAATAGAAAATCTAAAAGGCAGAAATGGGCATGGGCTACATAGACAGATAGATTTGTCCTCTTGGCCAAAGGTGACGTGTCTATCTGAATCTTTGTCTCCGCCAGGCCAGAGACTGTTTTCTTCAAAACACACTTTTTGCTACAACTCCTACAGATTTTGACTCTGTCCAAAACTCAAACAAATCGGCATCGGTACATATCATCTCTGGCACACATTGACACCTGTGGTCACCTGTGGTGCGTGGACCCCTAAATATTCAGTGATGTCCATTGTACTGTCTAAATGCAGTTACACAATCTTAGTGTGACACAGACGAAGCAGAACTTTGGTATTACACAGGGTTCTAAAATAATTCCCACCTGGGCAATTTTAAAAACGCTTACCCATACCTGAGTGGTTTGCCATTGAAGAGACGGGGAGGGTCAGGACTCAGTCCACCCTCTGATGCTGTCGCCCACAGTGTTGAGTTTTGCAGGATGTCTACAGGCTCCGTACCACCAGGGAAACTGGCACACACATCCCATATCTGCCCCAGTCCATTGACAGACACCTGAACCATCAGAGGGACAGAAAGCAATGATCTGTCAAAATTGCATGACTGGATAATGGTCTGCTAAATGCATTAAAGGTAATGTGTAATGGCAAACAAACAAAGACTATGTCAAGATATGTGTTGAGGTACACTTTGGTACCATGTGAATATGGTCATTAGGGGGGTGTCTCACCTGAGACAGCACTGAGAGCCAGCCAGCAGGGTTGGCATAGTCAGACACGTTGGCTGATGGCGTGATGATGGCTGTGTGCAGTGTGGCCACAGTAGCCACACAGTGAGGGAAACCCCAGTGGGAGAGGAAGAGCTGGGCTGAATCCTCAAGCTCCTGATCATTGGGGGGCCGTAAGTACACTGGGCTCAGGAGTGCCACGATGGCATGACATAAGTCTCTCACACACCTACACACAGTGGATTTACCCACACCAAACAGGCTGCTAATTGTGCGGTACTCAATGTTAGACGCCAGTCGCCACAGAGCGACGGCAACACGTTTCTCCACGGGTAATGCCAGACGGAAGCTGGTGTCCTGTCGAGCGAGACGGGGCCTGAGTTTTTCACACAGATAGAAGAAAGTCTCCTTGCTCATGCGGAACTTATCCAGCCAATCGGAAGGCTGGAATTCTGTCATCACCACCCGCTCCCACCAATCAGTGCTTTGAGTGGTGGTCCATGGCCGGGTGCGGATGCGGGCATTGGAGTGAAGCCCTCCGGCTATCATCACCTTGGGACAGAAAAAACACAAAGTTGTGATCTATCAACTTATACAGTAAAGTATTAGTTCCTTACAGTTGTTTAGAAGGCAATGTTGTTAGGCTCCTAGATGAAGAAATGCAAATTAATGGATAAAAGATTGATCCATGGGTAAAAAAAAATAGAGGTAGAATAAGTGATACCGGTATTTTTGGGTTAAAATGTTTTGTTTAAAGGTTAAAGCTAATAAGCTATACATTCTGATATGAATCATTGCTATAACGTGTTTATTCTTTGTTCAGTAACACTGTCTCTCAAATGTGTTTTTAGTTGGGTTGCCAATTTCATCCAATCTACAGGTATGTCTTCTCATTTCTTTGTCATCATGTACAATTCCACTTATTTGTTCCATTGTTTATTTCCTGTATGAGTTTTTTTCTCCTGATTGGATGAAAGTGGTATCCTATTCTAACCTGTAAATCCTTTTTCAGTTTACTAAAGAGCTGAAGAGACACAGAGAGACCCCTCTTTAGCAATGGTTATAACTTATAACCCTATTTAACATGAATTCTAACAAATAAATATCACATATTGCACCTTTAATAAAAGATAGAGAGAGATCCATATGATGACCTCTCCTGTAAAAACAGTAACTCAACAGCCTCCTAGTCACAGAAACATGTAGCCCCTCTCGGAACCCTCTAAAAAATGTCAGAAACTTCAGTAGCATATTGGGTTCTGCTTGTAGGGCTAAGAAACATGGAAAGTCAGGAAGACAGAGAGAATCATTCAGCGAAAGTGAATGAATGTGACTCTTCTACCCATCAATGTCTGGAAGGGGGGGGGGGGGGAGAAAAACACTACAGAGAGAGCGAGAGAGAGAGAGAGAGAGAGAGATTTTATCTCACTCACCATGAGCATCCTCCTCTGTCTCTGGAAAAAGTACTGTCTATGACGGATGCGACGTCCTATCTCATTGCGTCTCTGAATGTTAGCATTGTTTACATCTCTTCTACGTTTCAGGAGCAGATAAGTAGTTAGGAACATTAGAGACCGAAGCCTGTCTTCTGTTTCCATTTCGTCTACCAATTGGCAGCAATATAAACATTTATTTATGGCCCAACGGTGATTAATAGCAAGCGCTTTGTTGACATGTTAAGTTGATTTCCGCTGTTCTCGTTTGTCTGTTGGACTCACCCACAATCCCAAAGTGTGGTGCTGCCACCTAGCGGCTGGAATCACATCATAGACATAAAAGTATTACAAGATCTTAATGTTTATGCTCTATAATATTATACTAGGTAGCGTTAGCATATCAATATACATTATATTTAATGCTGATACCTGGACTGTTATGTTATTTGTATGATTTTATGTTAAATAGTACTTCTGAAGTGGTTGAAGATGGTCTCTCTACTCTTCCATTGCTCTCTACTAGGTCTAATGGGATTTTAGACCATGGTGGAGGGGGAAGCACACAGGAAGCACAGGCACATCCCAGGTATCTAGGATTTGAAGGAAACCAATCCTTGCTTGACCTGGAGATATGTGCCTTTATAGGACGTCATTGCAACTTTAAAATTAGGCTCATCAAATTAAAATGACAGCTCACCTCTGACTGTATGGCTCTTCTCCACTGTCCACATCACATCACTCTAACAAAAAGAGTCAGGAAATACTGGTGGGTTAGTCATATTTTTTTACAGTGATAATTGGAATTAAACGCTTGTAGGCCTTGTGCTTATGTTGGGCCTTGATTTCTCATGCAAAAAACCCTCTCTAGTCTCATCTCCGACAGCTTTACAGCCCATTAAAAAGGATAGAAGGCCTTTAATTGTATTTATTCATTTATTATCCCCCCAACCACCACTTGTCTTTGAGTTATTTTCTGGCATCCAGCTGCTTTGTTTAAATTGGGGTTAGGTTCAATTCATTTTCAACTTAGCCAATTTAAGGTCAATGTGGCAATGCCACTCAGTCTACACATTTACATAATAGTTTTCTAATGACCCTGGATAATATATAGTGAACTACCCCCCCAAAAGTTAGAGACAGCATTAAAAACAAATTATACTGCAAACTCATACAATGTTTGTCTTTCATGTGCTTTTATGTTATTACATTACAAACACATTATATAGCTTTATAATAATGATATGTTTAATATTTTTTATAATAAACATATTCAACAATAATAAACATATTATATAATTTAAGTTCCACTCTAGTGTCACATTTACATTATTGCTTGCTGTATCTTACGATGGGGCCAAAATATTTTTACTAGTTTAACTAAGTGATGAGAATACATTATAGTCAAATTAAGACTAGGACACAACTCTAACTCTGGTGATAAAGAGCTCTGCCGCAGCATTCTCAAATTCTTTTGCATCCATATTTCCACCTGGTCCCCCTGTCTGGGCCCCAGCCATTGCCTGGGCCAGCTTGCAGGGAGATATTTTAGCACTGGCCTCCAGATAGCGGTTCGCCTTCAGGTTAGTCTCCAGACAGGGATTGGCTTTAGTGTTAGCATTAGCACTGCGGTTCGTATCACAGCCCTGGGAGGTCTCCAGAGCTTCTTGGAGGGTCCCCAGTACAGCCATGCAAAGTGCCCGACCCGCAGGCCCCTCATCAGGGCAACATACCTCAGCATAAAGTCTCTGTGCCTGGCGTATATAGTCTGAGAAAACGGCACACGTGAGCACACCGTGGCGGAAGACATCGTAGGGGACGGCTTCATGGTCTTGGCAGTGGAGGCGTCGGAGGAGAGGAGCAGAGGTAGATGCAGGGACCCCGCCTTCACTGCACAAGCACTGGAGTGTCTGGGAATAGAGGCCACCTCTCACCCCACCGCCTGTGGGGCTGTTAGTACTGGAGACCTCGGGGCCATCAGGGCCCTCAGGAGCCACGCTTAGCCATCTCTGGGGACCAGTCTGAGCCAGGATGTCATAGGCCACACGCACATTATTGCTGAAGGCAGATCTTGAGATAATAAATGAGTACAATAAAGAGAAAGAGAAAAGTACAATAAATGATAGAGGTGTAAGAAACAGCCTTTCCTCCTTTCCCTGATAACATTACCCCTAATCGATCAACATGTTACAATGCACTATGTGCAGTGCACTATAGACAGCTAAATCCATAGGCCTACTAAAAATGTATCATTATGGCAGGGCTTGACATTACCTTTTTGAGGCACTTATATTTCCCATTTACTTGTCTGGGCACAAAAGTCACTTGTCCGGAGCACGAGCACACAAATAGGCCTACATTTTAAATCAACTATAATAAAGTTGGTTTTACTTGGTAAATACATGTTTGAATATTAGGTGAATATTCTAAGTTTGCAAGTTAATAGCCCTAGATTAGAATGTCTATGATCTTACATATATTTCATGTATTCCAAATACAGCCATAGATCGGTCCTATCCGCGCACGGTTACCAGACTGACCTCATCGGCATTTAAACTTATAGCACTGCCTGTGCACCCACCCAATAATGAATTGGAGTCATTTTGGCAGAAAATGTGTATTTGAGCTTCCCAAAGGAAGTTTTTTATATTTTCAGTCTAGCTTTTCCTCATGTAAAAGTGGCAATATTTTACATAACACATGTTTTCTGCCAGACCTTTCACATGGATATGAAACTAGAGGACAATATCTGACTCAAAGTCTTAGGAATTAATTACTGGGTGAGTATACACGCAGTGCTACAAGTTTACATGCTGAAGTGGTCAGTCTGCTAACTGCTCTGATAGGACTGATATGGTTGTGTATTTGGTATTTGGAATACATGAAATGTATGTAAGAACAAACATTCTAGGCTATTAACAATATTGGAAAGGTGATGATTAGGAAAGCCATACAATAATGCTAGACAATATTGTTGGCTGCATGGTATGAGCGTCACAGAAAAAGCAAAACCAAGAGTCACTTGTCCAAAGGACAAGTACAATTTGAATGCACTTGTCCAGGAAGATTTAATACTTGTCCCGGACAAGCGGACAAGCCTGATTATGGGTCCATTTCTACATTCTCAGAATTAAATTGGTCACAATTTTGCAGTGTAGGCTGCAACAGACAGTTTAGGCTGCAACAGACATTATAGCGGCTATAGCCTTTACTTTCTTTCAAAATATTTGTCTGCAGCCACTTTTATTATTATTATTTTAATTGTTTTTAAGTGTTTTTTTGTTTTGTTTTAATTATCCAACAGTTTCTTAGTTTAGGACAGGTATAGTTTTTATTTTACTGAGGTTAGGTTAGGTTTAGGCAAATCACACCTAACAACAAACAACCGCGGCGCAATTTGTAAGCGGTTGTTTCACTCCTGACTTAAAATGTTACGTTCCTGCACTGTGTTAAGTTAATCAACTGTATCTCGGTTCTGATACCTTTACTTTTTGAAAACGATACTACGGAACTGTTTGTGGACGGAGGCACGGAGCCGCTCGACCCCATTTCGACCTGCAGTGCAGGGATACCAGTGTCCATTCATATTGAGGTTCCAAACTGAGCTAACGCTAACGGTACATCTATTCTACATTTGAACAGACCTTTGCGAGTGATGCGCCAGCCGCAGGTGCCACAGTGCTCTGTTGAGATACTGCTGCTCTTGTGCGCCGACGTTCGGCTGATCTCCATCACTACACCCAACTGCCCCGTTCTCTGTCACAGAGGCGAGGTTGCAAAAGTGGTCGGCTAAAAACCCAATTGGGTCGTCCGATCTGGACTCGACCAGCTTCAACAGAGCTCCCCGAAGTAGCTCCCCCACACCCATATGCGAGAGAACGTCCCTCTCGGTTTCTGATTTGGTCGTTTTGACTTCAGACATCATCCCCGAAGTAACACCGGACCTGCGCTTCTCCGCCATTGCTATTGTTTGCTAAGATGCTGATGCTGGGAAGAAACTGCAACGGAAGTGATTCATATATAGGCTACGCGGTGGCTCCGTCTTATGAGCAAATTTAAGACTTCCGGTCTGAGAGCTAGCAGATTTAAGACATCCGGTTGCCTTCAGAATAAAATAAGGTTGTTTAATTCGTTAATTAAATAACTATTACATTACATTATTAGTGTAAAAGTGTGTTCTTTTCGTTAAGAATCACCCAACAAGGATTGTAGTTTAGCCCAGCCGGGCAATAGTTTATTATAAAGTCCCGTGCTCAGAGTAGTAATAAACAACCTGTCAGCTAAGTCTAGTGCAACCAACAACAGGTACCGTGCGTACCGTGCGTCACGCACCTGTATAAGCAAGGTTCCTATCTAAGCAATAAAGGTTCCTACTTCAGCAAGCAATAATACACCTATTATAACAATTAGTATTATTATTACATTACAGTTATTGTAAAGACACACATTATGTTTCTGTGTAAAAATAAGTAATTAAATAACTAATAAGTAATTAAATAATAATAAAAGTTATCTAAATGGATAAATGCTATTCACTGGAGTGCATGGACTTTATAAAGTGGACACTGGACAAAAGACGGCTCCGCGAGGCAACTATCTGGACATACCCACGCGTTCGGGGAGATGTCCTCTACCACACCCCACTCTCCGCTAAGCGGGAGAGGTGTAAAATTCACAGCAGCAGACATTCTACTGGGGTCAATGCTCAAAAAAGTACCGTTTCCGGACCCAGAATGGACACTGGACAAAAGACAGCTCCGCGAGGCAACTATCTGGACATACCCACACGTTCGGGGAGATGTCCTGTACCACACCCCACTCTCCGCTAAGCGGGAGAGGTGTAAAATTCACAGCAGCAGACCTTCTACTGAGGTCAACGCTCACAAAAGTACCGTTTCCAGACCCAGAATGGACACTGGACAAAGAGGCCTCCGCGAGGCAACTATCTGGACATACCCACGCGTTCGGGGAGATGTCCTCTACCACACCCCACTCTCCGCTTAAAAGGTAAGACGTGCAATGTACCAATTAAGTGCAAACGTTACTCAAAAGCTTAGGTACAACATGCAATGTACCTCAATGCAAACATCACTCAAATGTATAATATGGTACTTTTTTCAGCATTGACCCCAGTAGAAGGTCTGCTGCTGTGAATTTGACACCTCTCCCACTTAGCGGAGAGTGGGGTGTGGTAGAGGACATCTCCCCGAACGCGTGGGTATGTCCAGATAGTTGCCTCGCGGAGCCGTCTTTTGTCCAGTGTCCACTTTATAAAGTCCATGCACTCCAGTGAATAGCATTTATCCATTTAGATAACTTTATTATTATTATTATAATGATTTTATTACTTATTTTTACACAGAAACATAATGTGTGTCTTATAGCATCATTTAAATGCTTAATTTGTAGTTTTAATGTTCAAATTAAACTTTTTTTCAATACTCTAGAGGGTACTCTTATTTTGAAGAGATCGTCCACCGGAAGCCTTAAATCTGTTCATTAGATCTGCTCACTAGACGCTGCCCTACGCGGTCCCTGCTGAACCGGGGCTCCGTTCGGAAAATGTAGCCTAGTCAGTAGTCACGTTGGTCCATCTATTGCAGTTTACTCATCCCACACAGACACAACACAAGTGTCGAAGAAATCGTATGACTCGCGTATATAATGATACATATCTGATTTAGAAACAAGGATAACTTGATTTAACACACTGACACTGCTTGTTAATGTGAATGTTGTCTACTCGTTGGTTGCTAAGGACGCGCCATCTGACGAATGTGCGCGATCGTTGTGTGCGTGCGTATGTGAAGTACAATAAATAACAAAAAGTAATTTAGCAAATACAGTTTATTATCAACTATAAATGCCACTGCTGGTTTCACAGATCTATTCAAGTAGTGCTTATTTGTTTTTCATTGATTGGTTGAAGTATATTAACAGTTTGCAGAATTACAGTACATTTCAAGTAAACAAAAACTGTTAACTGTGGGACGACACCAAAGTATTACACTTGTTTACCATAGTGTCCACCATTTTCAATAAATTCATCAGAACATTTAGAGACATACAAATTAGGCTATACACTTCTATATAGCCAAAAACAGGAAATCATCAAAGAGGAGGTAAAAAGGAAAAAAACAAACAAACATAGGCCTACAGTGAGGGGAAAAAGGGGTGGGGGGGATTCAGAATTTACAGGGGCCAGTTTCGAATTGCAGCCGTCCGTAGGTGCCCTTTGAGAGCGGTTTTGAAGGAGTCAAGGGATTCACATGTCTTAATGACTGTTGGTAGGGCGTTCCACATTTTTGTGGCATAGGAGCGAAATTAATTTAGTCCCTTGTTAGTGCCGAATCTGGGTTGCACATGGTTTGATGAAGTCCCTCTGGTGTTGTGGGTGTGGACTTCATTGACATTAAGGAAGTATTTAGACAGGTACATGGGTATCTTGGTGGTGTAGTGAATCTTGGGGGCAGTTTGTTAACCAGCGTTGTGGAATGTTTGTAAAGAAGATGTTTAAGTAGTTGTCTACGTCAAGTTTGTCAGTGATGAGGGTGTCGTTCGATTTGATGTTTATGTTTGTAAACTATGGTTTTTAGTTTCTTAGTTTTTGCTTCCAGAGCTCCCGGGGATTGTTTTGACACAGACAGACAGACAGACAGACTGACTCAGTTGTTCATTCATGCAGTACCACAATAATGCTGAAATTGTACTTTTGCTTTATATCAAGGGTAAGTAAGGTCATCTGCAGTGATTATACTTTTGTTGCCTCAATGACATGTACACCAACTCCATTCTCCTGAGGTAAATGGTAACCGTTGATGAGGGCATTTTCTGCATGGATCAGGTTCCTGTGATGAGGCAGGAAGCCTCTTTGCAGCTTGTGCTCAAGATGCATGTTGCTCTGAGGGGGGAGTCCAAGGCATGCTCTGGAACCAACAAAAAGGAGGCAATCCACATTATATGATGATAAATTCAAACGTGTGTTAGTCATGGTTCCTGAAATCATCTGTATCATCTCTACCACAGAGTTTCCTATGTATTGGACCCACAGTAATCACCCCCTCCCACACATCAGCTTGGGAGGTTGGGGTTCAATCCCCAGCCATGCAAAGACTCTAAAAAATGGGACCCAATGACTAACTAATTGGCATTCAGCATCAAGGGTTGGATTGGCAAGTCCCTGCGTCATACCTTACTACTGAGTCCTGACACATCAGTAGCAACTTCGCTGGACACAAGACACAGTATTTACAGTATTTGAGTATCTTATGGGAAGAAACTAAATTCACCTATCCCCCCCTCTTCCCTTAATTGCCTGTCTCACTAAACTGTCTTCCCTAAAAAAAGCAAAAATGCCCAAAACGTCATCTTCAAAAAAGGTTTTATTATTAATAACACAATAAAAAAAGAGATATTTAGATTTATTTGGTTCAATGGTGGTCTATATATACTGTAAGCCTCAGGGGAAAGCATGTAGCCTACAGTATATACATCTACAGTAAACCCAGTAGGCCTACGCCACAGTAGTGCTGTCTCAAACCTCATTATGTTCTCTATGCAGGCTCTCTGACGGAAGAAAGCGTTGACCAGTGGGGCCCCGGGGGGGACCAGGGGAGCCTTGCAGAGGTAGGAGAGCAGGGCCAGGACACTGTGGAAGGACTGGAAATCCTCCTCTCCCTGGGGACGGATGGTGATCCGCTGACACAGCTCCGTCAGAATCACCAGGTCCAGAATGATTGGACTGGCTAACAGTGAGTCCTTGTGGCAGATAAGTTGAGAATGCAGTACATAAGGCAGTAGGATTACGTTTAATATGCATTAAAATGCATGTAAAATACAATAGGTTTGGTACTGAAATTAAGCTACAGGACTAACGATAACTGGGGACGTCCAGTAGCCTAATGTATGTTGTTTATAATTTTTGTCCAGAGTGAAACTTGTCAAGTAAAAATTCCAATGGCAATTGCCTAATATAATTCAGTGCACACTGCATAGACAGTGGTCCCCTGATAATAATCAAATGCTCAGTAATGTTATCTGGAATTTGAGTTTCAATGTGCGGTTTCCATCTTCCAGCATTTTAAATGGATGTCGTAGTGAAATGAATGCAAAAATGTCAGTGCACAGTTCTCTCTTTTATGGATGGGCACCTAAGCAGGACCACCATAATTTATTGTTTCCCCATATGGTTATCTCCTCTCCTCAAATTATTGCTGAAAATGTGGTTCACGGATAATCGATAAGAAAAGACAGGCACATGTATCGCAATACCAAATCTGATGGGTGCTGGATAAAGAAATAACTAATGAAATGAACAGAATAATCCACACACCAAACAGCGATTTATTTTATATATATTCTAATTTAGAGTGATGTTTCAAACAACAACAGACTTCTGTTTCATACAACCCTATGTATTACTACTATAATTACTTGTGGTGACTGACCAATGGTCATTTGTACTACCGGTAATTGAAGAGGTTATCTGTGAATGGACCAGTAATCAATTTAGCTGCCTTTGATGGAGTATTAAAATCCAACCATTGTCTGCCTTTGTCAGAATGTCAATTAATTTACTTAATACTTATGTATCAATATGAATCTACTTTTTACACTGGCCCGGTTGCTACGCAACGCCTTGCGTACCCTAAGCACTCCCTCGCTCTTTCCTCTGAAACTATACAACGCTGATGATCATCCATCTGAGGTTTGCATCTGATTTGTGATTTTTCATCGCATCGCGATTGAAATATTAACGTTTCTGGCGAAAGATAAACATTGTGAGCTACCCTCTATGGCCACACGGTGGCAATTAACTTGTAAACTTGACACATGCAGTCTTCGCTTATCTCGTGCGAATGCACTGCACAAAATGATGAGGTTCCCAGGCCCCAGGCGATACTAGTCCTGTGTGAATAGGGCTTTAATACCCATAGTGCCTATTCCAAACCCACATGATACAACACGTCAGTTGTATGTTGTCATAAGTATAGTGGGGTTCACCCAATACACAAATTAGTTTAATAATCAAGTGTTCAATTTCAATCAATTATATGAGGTGCCCAACTACCCATATAAAGTTCCACACAGGGTGCAGTAGCATCAAAGATTGAAAACTGAATATTACATATTTCAGCGGGATGGCAAGTTGAAATTCATGTACGCGCAGTTTCGCGCATATTTCACCGGATACACACAGTACAGATGCGTCATAGACATGTGAACATTTAGTGACCACTAACCTCACAAGTGTTGTGCAGTACAATGGTGTTGGTCCCTCCCATCATGATTTCAGAGGTGTACTCATCCATGGCACGCTTGCTGTCTCCGACATAGGGGACATACTTAATCACCACCTGTAAACATGCAAGATAACAAATATTGAATCAGGAACACCTTTCTATTTTCTGTTAGTTAGAACAGTAGGTACTACAGTACCTATACCTGCACCGCACGCCCACACGCGCACACACACACGCACACACGCACACATGCACACACGCATGCACGCACACACACACACACACACACACACACACACACACACACACACACACACACACACACACACACACACACACACACACACACACACACACACACACACACACACACACACACACACACACACACACACACACACACACACACACACACACACACACACACACACACACACACACACACACACACACACACACACACACACACACACACACACACACACACATACACACACACAAACACATGCGCAGAAACTCACACAGTGGTCAGGTTTCTCTCCAGGCTGGTACAAGATGGGGTTGGACTGAACCATGTCATCCACCACATTACTCTTGGAGATCTCCTTGGCTCCTTGGAGCGGAACTGCAGCGGAGCCGAAAGGTTCTTCCCGTCATTGTTGCCAAGGTGATTGTAACTCACAATGGAGGTAGGCTGTTGTGGAGACATGGTAACTCAAATCATGGAAGGAAGAGTCTCTAGTCTAGGAAATAAAGGGAACATACTACTACTGCCTGGAAGTAGTAATGGAGTGCAAAAAGATCGCCCTCAAGTTCACTGCCAAGAAAACTAATGACATTCAATGCGGAAGACAGAACCATAATTGCTACTGCCAGCAGGGCTGGTGCTCGAAATAATCGAGGACTTCAAATAGCTCAGTGCCTGGACCGACTCCATGGAACAGGATCTGAAGGTCCGGAGGACACTTGCCTGGAAAGCTTTGTACGGGATGAGGAGAGTGTGGAAATCTGACATGTGAGATATCAAGAGGTGGCTGTTCCTGGCTAGCCTCGGAAACCCAGACGTTTTTATTTCCAGGGAGAAAAGAAAAGTCTGGGACTGAGTCCACTTCAAATCGGCATAGCGTAGTGCAAATGTCGATCACTCTCTGCTGAGTGATTTCTGATCGTCTGCACCTTTGTTAAATTGACGCACACATGTACACAGTACACACACACACTCCTCTCTCTCTCTGTCGCTCTAATAAATTAGTCTCATGTCGCGCAGCTGCGTCTAGATTCTTCCTACGGATCCTCCCGGGAGCTGCCTATGCCATAGAATGCATAGGTGGACCCCAGGCTATAGTTCCTGGCTACAGTAGGATCAATACTGCTGTACGGGGCCAAGACAGTGCAGCAGGAAAACATCCTGGATGTTGTGTCTACACAAGAATCCTATGAATGGCACTTGATGTCACATGGGAGGACCACATCAGAAATGTGGACCTCTACACAGGCCTTTCATGGGTCATGGGTAAGGTCAGGGAGAGAAGGATGTGGCTGGCTGAGCCCAATGACACTGTGGGACCAACCCAGTACAGCTATACAGTTAGCAGAGAAAGGGGGCACACCATCGATGTGGAAAGGATTGCATTGCTGTGGCATTGCACTGATAGGATTATTAATTGTTTTGAGACAAAAACGAGATACGGTGAGACATGAAGCACAGACTGTAATGACAATTTATTTGTCTTTACTCTGTATACCGTTGCGCTGTATTGTTGATGCTTCTTGTATTTTCTTTTTGCCTTGTATTGCTGTATACAACAGTACTTTTTATTGTCCTTACTCTTTACCTGTAACCTAACTCTGTACCCTTAACTGCTGTGCCGCCTCTGGGCGACACTGCAGAGCCCCGCACCGCATTGCATTCAGAAAATAAATATAAAAAATAAAACCTGATAAAGCTACGAGGAGCTGTCAAATAAGCATTCCAGAGGAGATGCTTTCGTTTAATCACATCATTTCGAAGCAGAGTAATTATCTGATACTAGGAAGCGTAATTATCCGATACTAGGCCGATGGCCCGTTGCGAACAATGCCCGTTGGGCATGCATGGCCATCCTGCAATAGCCAGACAGATACAGAGATCTCCATATGAGCATAAAAGGGACTCAGACTGAGAAAGATACTGTGCATTTATAGATGTATGTAAGATTCACATATAGATGACCTCCCACTTGGTTTGACTGGCAGTCAATAAACCAAATGGCAAAACTGCAGTAAGATCATTCATTTTCACCACAGATATGGTGCCATGTAGGGAATGCTTCCTGCACAAATGTTCAGCTCTGCCATAGTCATAGTGTCATGTAACTTAGAATGACATGAATACAATGTTAGGTTAGGTTTATGTTAAAAAATAATTAGATCTCCTCTCACCTTGATACCTGCGCTGACCAGGAAGTCCACCAGCACTGACTTGATCTTTGTTTGACCGGACTTGAAGTCATCCCCACCAATGTACACCCCTCTCTGCACTGCCAGCTCCACAGCCCCAGGGACAAATGTGTTTTGCGGGGCCCCATTGATGTATGCGCAGCCCTCCAGTATACTGGCCACCGCAAAGACAGTGGAAGGAGAAACCTCTGCTGCACCAGACTGAAGATATAAGGAAACAACGTTTATTCCTATTAAACTTATCATCATGGCAGAATTTGACAGGACCTGTCTCAGTAGTTGAACACAGAGCAGAGAGACCACCAGGCATGCAAGGTGATATGTTTCTCCCAGGATTTTCTTTATCTCTCTCTATAGCATAACTGTAGCATAGTCTGTGGTGATTATTATTGGAAGTTATGGGATTTGCCGAAGGTAATACACCTGAAAGACATGATCAATGGCGTACTGTACATGTGTACTGCAGACTGGAGATAAAATAACCACTAGGGCAAGAGCAAATCATAATTTCATTCTCCACCATCAGAGATTAGAAACAGACGACTGTGTGTGTGTGTGTGTGTGTGTGTGTGTGTGTGTGTGTGTGTGTGTGTGTGTGTGTGTGTGTGTGTGTGTGTGTGTGTGTGTGTGTGTGTGTGTGTGTGTGTGTGTGTGTGTGTGTGTGTGTGTGTGTGTGTGTGTGTGTGTGTGTGTGTGTGTGTGCGTGCGTGCGTGCGTGCGTGCGTGCGTGCGTGCGTGCGTGCGTGCGTGCGTGCGTGCGTGCGTGCGTGCGTGCGTGCGTGCCCACAGTAAAGTGTTAGGAAGAGTAATCTTTTTATCCTTTAAGCTTTAAGCTTTATTAATCACACAATGTGATTAGGATTACTGGTTCCTAGATTACTGGTTCCTAGAATTAGTTTGAGATTAAAGTAGCTCATAACGCTAGGCATTGACATCATTTAGTCGTTTCCCATACAGATTACACCTGTAGCCCATAGTAGGATGTGACAGGAAGAAACCTTTGCTTTAATGTATAACTTTTGTATACCCCTCTTCATTGTCATTCTGATCTATTTTCCAGTACAGTGGAGAGACAAAGTAGAGAGAAAGTAACATGTAACACTCTGTGGCTTGGCCAGGCGTTCCAAGTCTGTGGGAAGTCAACAGGGAAGTGCTTCCCACCGGCTTGCCACCCAGGCTAGCAATTTCTACAGGTTGGTCAGTAGGCTTGCTCAGCAGGGAGCATTATGCCTCCCAGGGTGAAAGCCCTCACTGTCAGGTGAAAAATAAGTGACTAGCGACTCCATGTGTATCAGAGGAGATGTGGTAGTTACGTACTGTGCTGCAGTAGCAGCAGTACGTATACTAAGTGGTTACCTTGATGGCAGCCAACAGGTTCTGAGCTGTGTCATTGACCCCAGGGATGATGCTACAGAAGCGTTCAGTGTTGGCGGTCCACAAGACGATGACTTTGTCCACACCGTTTGACCGCCGGAAGTCTCTAATGTCATCTCTGATCTGTTCCATCTAGAGATTAGAATTAACACCACACAAAGGAACATAATTTATTTTGCCTCCTTAATTACTCTGGAAAAAACCCTCAAATACATCTTGGTTGCAGGACTTTGGAAAAGATTACATTTTCTGCCCATGGATGTGTTGAAAACTTGAATAAACATTGGCAGTCTCTCATCTCTCACTTCTAAAAAATACAAATATAGAGTGCCAGATATGTGATTATATTTGGGATATTATAAATTACCCTGGGATGTGTACATGCATCTGAATCCATGTAGCGACACAAGGAAGCTATTTGTAGGTTTGAGGGTTTGGGTAATTTGTGCATCCTGAATTGTAATTTATAACTGCAACACATGCCGTTTAGAAAACAAATTATTTTATCTCAGATCCCCGCCCTCGGCCGAGTCTGTCTGTCTGTCCATCTGCAGCTAATCTCTAACCTGACTCCGCCAGATGGGGCAGCAGAGAGAGAGTCAGGTTAGCTAATCTCAGTCCCTGTAGATATCAAAATTGGCATAATCAAGGCGCAAGGTTAGACCATGCGCCATGGCGCAAAGTTCCACCGTTAAAACAAGACACAGACTTGAGACTAACCTGCTCAGCCATGGTCCCTGTGAGCACGTTGTCAGCCCGGCTCTCTTGGTTAGCAGCAATGAATTCTGGGATATAGATGGATGCCCTGGGTCTCAGGCAGCACATGAGAGGACGGAGCTGCTCCTGCACTGACCAGTCAAGCACCGCAGCTCTCTCCATCGCACGACCCAGGTCCAACGATGAGATGTCCCATCCTAATAATAAAATCACACCTGTGTGAACCGAGTAGGGTGGCCACCTGCAAGACCTCAGAAAGGAGGACACTTTTGCGGGGCTCGCTCCCCCGACCCCCCCCCCCCCCCCCTCCAAGATCCCCCTCCCCCCCCCACCATCATCTCCAGCATTATGTCCACAGAGAACATATATTTGCTAATTAAATTAACCTTTTTAAATTATAGGGTACCACAAAGTCCATTCATTTTATAATCAATTTATTTTATTTCATGTTTTATGTTTAATCTCTTTCTTGTGGGTTTTTTTTATACAGTTTTATGGTCATCGGTGTGGGACATAGAATGCCTATCTGTTCACAGTGCTTTAGCCTCCCTTTCTTTATGATGTAGAGTTCCTTGCTCCATTGCTCATTAAATGTAGTTTTTCATTTCGGCATATTTGGTTTGTTTATCTCTGCATTAACTATACTAAAGTGATTGTGAGAGCACAACAAACAAACCGACCATCCCACTGGCAGTGTTGCCAGGTTTTGGAAGAGAACCAAGCAACCATGTCTATGAAAACAAGCCCAAAAGAAGCCTGACTAGGCTTAGTAGCCTATTATATAAAACAAGCCCAAAGTCGCTTATAATTAAGCGGACATGGCAACACTCCGAACGTCTCCACTCGCCTCTCTCTTTTTAAGACAGTGTGGCCGGCTCGCTGCGGAGCTGAGCAGCGCTGCAGAGATTTTAATACCCAGGCAGACGACGTAAATGACAGTTATGACACAAGCACTGTATATCACAAAAAAACGGACAATTATGTGTCCGGCCAGAGGTTGAGGTGGGAGAAGGACAGGTGGGTCTAAAACCGGACTGTCCGGCGTGAAACCGGGCGTCTGGCTACCCTAGAACCGAGTGTTGCAACTCCCCCCTCTCTCTCTCTCTCTCTCTCACAGCACTACCCCTCTCTGTTTCTGGCACCCCCTACTGGTATTAATAAATGCACGCACGCAGCATTACCCTGTGTTCCAATTTCACGCATGCGCACACCACTCGTGCTCATGACCACTGATACAAACAGGTAGGTACACAAACAGGTAGGTACACGGACATTGCTGGTTGTAGGAGTGGTTGCACCACTCAAAAGCACACACACACACACACACACACACACACAAACGCGCGTGCGTGCGTGTGTGCGCGGGAGGCCCAGGCTTGAATCTCGGGTAGAACATAATGAAACTTGACGATTGTAGCTTTAAGAATACATTATGCAACATTTCTCGCCCCCAAAAACAAACTATGGAATTCCATAAATTTAGTACTGAAAATACAAGCTCATAATGCATCGGAATGCAACTCATTATGACCTTGCATTGTTCACTAGTTTGGGTCCCAGATAGACAGAATAGAAATTTCTATTTTGGGTCTTTATCTAACGCGTTTGGAAACCACTGCTCTATGAGTTAATATTTCCCAACCCTTCTCCTAAGGAATGACCAAAATTATGTAAAAGACAACTCTGACCTCTCTGGCTCTCTCTCTCTCTCTAGTACACATATCACCTCACCCACGTTGCCACTTATCATTTAGGGTGAAAGGTCAGACTTCATGCTGTCTGTGTAGAATCACCCATACCGTCAAAGGTGATATCATCAGGGTGCACCATAGGTAGGAGGTCACGGAAGGGCACGTTGACCTCTCCCTCCGGCCCCGACCCCAGACAAACAGTAGACGCCTGCAGAAGTGAGCCAAAATAGTTTGCTCTCTAAAGAATGTTGAAGAATGGAAAGAGAAGGGAAAAGGTTACAATACAAACCATTCTACTCTCAGTTGAATCATCATCATCCATCATGTTTTTATCATCACAAATTTATTCATATTTTATATCAAGGAGACAATGAAGTTGAAGATACCTGCGAGAAAAAACATATTTAACACATTTAACACTCAGATTGAAGTGAACGCTGCATAGTTTACCATGTGAGACACAGTGGTAGTAACAGAGAAAGAGGTTTAACAATGTCCATTTAAGGTAATGATGTAAAGACCTAGTCAATTAGGCTCCAAGCGGTCTACTGGACCTGTCAGCATGTCAAAGATATTAATGAGATTTCTCCTCTCTGCCGCTGCAGAGTGGAATTCCCAAACAGTAGCCTGTTAAATTATCATACCATATTAAACAACTAAAAAGTTAATTGATTTCAACAACAAAAATGAAGCACACAGCCGCAGCAGAAGAAGCAAATGGCAAATTAAACTATTTCGTCAATAAGATCAATCATTTTGGGGCACCAATGGCCTAGTGGTTAAGGCGCATACCATATGGTCACTATAGCCTCTAATGCCCGATGACAACCATTGCTGTGTATCACTGTCTGTCTCTCTCCCAATGTCCTGTCACACTACACTGTGCTATCTAAATAACGGCAGAAAAGCCCCAAAAGCAAAAAATACATGGAAACTGTCAAATATGTTAAATATGTAAACAATGACCTGTGTTCAAATAGATCTAT
>NC_139718.1:24048959-24093959 GCF_964188405.1 Protomyctophum parallelum | reverse complement strand
AAATTGATATTCTCTCAAGTTCAAGGTTTGGAACAATTTAGAGACAGGTGGATGAAAAGGTTATTTACCGGGAGCCATATATGTTTGAGAACCTTGGACAGCTTTTTCTATAGGCTACTCTACACCAAATATCTTGTCTTGTCCAAAGTAGCCGATCTATAGCACACAACTTCTACAGTAGATCGTTATTTTTGGCAAGGAGGAGTCTTGGTGTAGACATAGACCTATATCAATCGCAAAGCAACCGATCTGCAATTTTTGGCTAATGTTAATATGGATGCTGGGCTTCAAGTAGTAAAAATAATATACAATTTTATATTTTTCTGTGTTTCCCTTGTTTTTCTTGGATAAGGGTGTCCCTTATTAGCATTTCAGGTTCGCAACCCTATACAAGCCTATGTGATGCATGCCCACACTGACAGAAAATGTGACTTACTGTGATTTTGTTCCCATCTCTGTGTACCGCTGTAGTATGGTAGGAGTACTGAGCTTCAATGAGTGTATCGGTGTACCTGACATTAGAACTGTTGATGTGAATGTTCTCTGACATGGCCGCAGTCTGCAAAGAGATCAAAGAAGATTTAAAAACAGGTCAACCCACCGCATGCACTGCAGAAAAACCTGCTATAACAATTATTTGTTGATTTAATTTCCCCAATCTCGTTAAAAAGAAAAAAGCCAGCTTCCACACGTTAATAGTCACAGCGTAGGCTAAGTAGCCTACTATAAGTAGGCTATGCTATGCACTCGGCTAACACATTTCAATTTCATGATAAAAATGTAAAACTTTGCAATGCATTAGGATGGTTAGCGAATATAATATAGGCCTACTACAGTGTACTGCACTGTTATATATCCTAGGCCTACATATGAGAATTACGCCGGGAGGTAATAGTAGCCATGCAGTTAAAACAAAAAGTTTACACAAGAAACAATTGCAAATCCAGAATATGTGCTTACCCTTGCTTTCTTCCAATGCAGCAAGATACACAAGTTCTCTAAATAAAGCTGATAATATCCGCAGGTCAACCTGGCATAAAGTGTACAATTGTTCGTCCCCTGGGCGTCAGCATCGGAATAGAAAGAAAATATGTTTCTGCTGACCCTCCTACTCCGTCCTGGCCCGCGGCTGAGAGAGGAGTGTCTTAACCGTTTAGAGAGGCACGCAGTCATCGAAATAAACACGTTAAAAACAAACCACGAATGAACCAACAAGAACAATGCATGTATGACAAATGAGTTTGTTTAACCAAAACGGACTGGAGTCAAAATTTATGGAACAAAATATTTTACATTGCACAAAAGTGATCGTCGCGTTCCAACAACGAGTCTATGCTAAAACGTTAAAACATCTACAAGGCTAGAAAGACTTTCTGTTTTTCTTCAAGCCTAGCCTACCAGTAGTTTGAAGAACATATTAATTGGGTTTTCATTTCAAAGTTAATAGGCCTAATGGCTCTAACCAATTAAGCCATAGTGCTTCGACTTCAAGTGATGATATATTTAAAGAGCTCACATTGCCAAATATGACAAATTGGGATTGCACATCAAAGTTGGTGAAAATAACCTACTTTGGGGACAAATTAATTAATTGGAGACAGATGATATGTTTCAACTTTCTACCAAAGGAAAACATGTCAAGAACAAAGAACTTCAAATTGTTTTAGTTCTGTAAACCTGACTTGACTTGCATTAGGCAGTTTAAGGCTCCATATTTTCTTGTATAGGCTACAACAACGGTAACATTATGAATTCGGCCAAACTCTGCATACAATTGATATTAAGATTTAAATTAAGAGGAATCCTTTTTTATTTATTTTTATTTCATCAACCAGAGTCTCTAATCTTCTGACTCATCAGTAAACAGACTTAACAGACAGCCCAAACTAAGAGTAGCCTATACATCTACATACCTCTGAACAGAGACACAAAGGCACTTGACCCCATGGTAAAGTATATGGATGGAGTCGAGCCTGTTTGTTTGTGCTGGGGGGGGGGGGGGCTTTCAGATATTTACTGCTTGGAAGATGGGGTATGGGGGTGTGAGGTGAGGGCCCGGTGGGGGGTTAGGAAGAGGCCAAATGCCCAGTGTTTTGGAAATGGTCAGACCACAACATATTAAGATTTTGTCATCGTGAAACAAATGGTTGCAAAAATTACTATTTTTCTGCCCAGAACTTGCCTATAGGTTCGCATGTAGGCTATTTGAGCAAACGTCAGTTCACGGAAATAAACTCTGGGAAGGATAATAATAATTTGATTGTAGGCTATTTGACAGTGAAGCTGTTTTGTTTGTTAAAGTAGCAACTTGTTTGAGTGAATTAAATGTAATTTTGACTAATCTGTATGAGTAATACAATTTAACTTTTTTAAGGCTCTATTAGAAATGTCAGCACTTGTGCAGGGGTAGAAGAGGAAAGTAAAGTTACATGTCCCCAGTGGTCGCTTTGCCCTTCATCTGGTTTTGAGAGATTACGTAAAGGCCTGCCTCTTTGCTAACCCGTTGATTGGACGGAGAATCGTTGCGTCATGAACGGAAGCTGTCGCCTAGGCTAGTGCTGAAAAACTTCCGCCTTCAATTGTAAAGAAAACACAGCAGCTAAAAGACGATCGACGGCGTAACCCTGCAATTTAACAAGTCACACCAAAGGTAGATGTAGCTGGATATTTGTCACGTGTTGCTAGAGTGACAGAATCGGCACAAAACCGTTTGCTGATTATGTTTTACGTGAACAGTAAATATAAACCTAGTACCTTCAACGTTAGTTAGCATGTAAGCTATGCTAACAACTGGTAGCAGCCATAGGCCTCTATTGGACCTTTACGTGATTTGGGTTATGTCGATATAAATGTTACCCAACCTAATCATGTTGACGTTATAACATTGTTGTGCCATGTTGTCATAAACAATGCATTTGGCATTTCACCGGCTACTTTGCTAGCAGGGACTGAGGCAAGAAGTAGGCAACGTATGCAAACTGTTGACTTCCACTGACTGCATTCGAGTCAGTTTTGCCTGCGCTTTCCAATGTCTCAGCAACCGTGGTCACGAAGTTCACAGCAGAATGGTTCAATCATATGACTAGATAAATAGCTTATTCAAAGCAGGGATGACGAGAAACGCCATGTCTTAGCTTACTGTAGGTGAAGTGAGTGAAATCTGAGAAAGACAGCTGACTATCCCGTTCTGGTCTCTCATCATTTCCCCAGCCATCATCACTCTGGAGTTTACAGAGTGTGTGAGTGTGTGTGGGCGAGTGCATGTGTGAGTGTGTGTGAGAGTTGCTGTCTGCCTCCCCTGCACTTTTTCACTGCCAAGCCGCTCCTCCCTGGAGGATGACAATGGAGGAGATGAAGAATGAAGCGGAGACAAGCTCCATGGTATCCATGACGCTCTACGCTGTGATGTACCCAGTATTCAATGAGGTAGAGATTTGTTTTTACGTCTGGATACTCCGTCCAGGACACTTCTAAAATTGTCTGTGATTGCGTTTATTGCGACTACTTAATTTATGTGGTTCATATTCATTAGAAGCAGTTGCAGGACCTCCGGTATTAATGTAGATTGTGACAAGACTTAAATGCTTGAGTGTGGTTTGCTTTTGTGTACGCAGTAAAGTGACAGTATGTATGGACAGGTTGCTCAGTCTTTACTCTGTGTGTGTGTGTGTGTGTGTCCTGTTTGTTTTTCAGCTGGAAAGGATCAACTTGTCAGCAGCTCAGACGCTTAGAGCAGCATTCATTAAGGTAGGACTTCTGCCTGACATCCTAGACTTTTAGTTATCCGACCACACGTGTAATGTGTTTGACATTTTCGACTGCACACATTCAGACATTTCTAACTTTGGCTTGAATCAGACCGGTTGCATCAACCTAATTTTTCCTCTTGTCTGTTGCTTGACAGACATTTGAAATCGTGAAACTATCACAGCCGATGTATTGCTTGAGCCTTGAGGTATTGTTAATTTTGGTGCCAGATGTGCAGATATGGTTTACCGATGCATTGTAGACACTGCCTTGTTTTGCAAGATGGTTGGCACTCTAAACTGCATTTCACTAGATTTTGTCTGATACAATTGCTGTTTGAAAAAGACAGGAAAATTACTAATTAGGTCCAAGTCGAATTTGGACAAAATTCCCCTTTAAAATATCTACACTGCAGAATTGTAATGCCACATCATAACCTTTTTATATCATTGCTGTTGGGCAGAAAACTCTTATCTCCATATTTTAACTGTGAAGTGCTTTTCTTAGGTTAAAATAAGTGTTACATAGCTCAATATTCTGATAGTATTCATAGTTATAGAGTGTTTGTTCAGTAACAGGAGTCTCCCATGTCTATCCAGCTCTTTATTAAAGCATGCATTTTCAGGTTGGGATTCCAATTCTATCCAATCAGGATAGAGAACTCAATCAGGATACAGACAGATTAAACGAGTGAAATTGGAAGTGATGACAAATAAATGAGCAGACAAAATTGGAACTGGAACACAAAATAATGAAGCTGATAAAAGGGTACTCTCTCCTGATTGGTTGAACGTTTGTCACCTACCTGAACATTTATTTTCTGTTTATTAACGAGCTGAGAGACCTCTGTTACTGAACAAACACTATGACAATGATTACTATCACAATATAGTGCTTTAATCTTTTAACAACAAAAAGGAGAAAATCACACCTGTGTAAAGTGGGGGTCCACGGGGGTCCCCGCAACATCCAGACCCCCAGGAACGTGCCCAGGGGGGCAGCCCGGTTCTGGCGAGCTGCCCTGCGTCCGAAACCGTTGAGAAATGACAGTTACTGTGTGGGGGTCCCCGGAACATCCAGACCCCCAGGAACGCGGCCAGGGGGCCTTCCCGCGTTGCAGCTTTCCATGCTCGGACATACAAACACAGAGACAGGCAGGCACAGGGACAGACATGCATACATTGCTACATAATGGAGCGGTTAGGCACCGCCCAAATGTTTTCGCACAAAGGTAGCAAAAATAGCCAATCTACAGGCTCCAAACGTGTTTTGTAGATGAGCTATTTTTCATGAAAAGTAAGGAAGGAAAAATGTATTAGGGCGCACACTGCCCTCTGGCTTTCCTAAATGTGTAATGCTGTAGGTGTTTAGAATTGTCGTTATTTTATTTTTGACATCCTCGCTCCAGAATAAATCAGTAACATTCTGCGAAGAAATATTTCAGGTAGAGACCTCAGATCTGCTGACTCCCATTTTAAATTAAGTTATCCAATATCCGCTGTAGCAAGACAAAAAAATATATGGAGAGGTTGTTTTCAGCTCTTATGGACCCAGAATCTGGAACAGCCTCCCAGTGGAATCTCAGCAAAGCCAAATCAGATTTATTCTTGCCTTTTACCCAGAAGCCCTTAAATCCTTAACTCTTGTTCAATTGAATGACTTTTCTTCAATGTTTTTAACTTTTTTATTGTCTCAATCTCAATTTGTGTTCACTGTATTCCAGCTTCTGTTTTACTGTTTGATTAAGGAATTTGTCCCCCATTTTAATGTTTGAAATGTGTGTCTGAGACTGAATAGTCGATTGACGGAAATGGAATCAAATACAATTTTACTAATGAGGTTTAGTGGTAAATATTTATTTGTTTCATATTTTAAAATGAAAAGTTTTATATTTTCAAGATGTTTGTGTTTGGATAATATTTTGATAATAATTTCATGGTCTTAATTTAATGGCCTAGCTTAACAGTTTGACTGCGGGATAAAAACATCGCAATCCCCATTTGACTGCCTAGTTTTTCACTAACCTTTTGAAGAACCACCCCGCCGAAACGTTCCGAAAATCTGCCTTAAAATGGTGTGATCCTTTGTCGTCGTGTTGAAAAATAATCCAAACTGCCGATCAATAACAAAGAGTGTAGGACAGAGCCACCCATTGCGCGCCGCCATTGCCATTGGATTGCATTGTGCCTCAATTTCCCAGAAGCCTTAGCAAGTCAGTGCGACTATTGTTGTCTTAAGTTCCTCTCTCGAAGAGAGTCATATGGGGTGCCGCCACCTGGTGGCGCAAAAGCACAGAAACTCTGCATGTACTCACGAACAATTCCATTGGATTGTGAAAGTGTCTCTCACGGTGACATCCCCAACCCCACCCACTCGGTATAAAACCGGGGGTTGGTCCCGTGAGCGTCATTCCTCTACCTTTCTGCCGCAGATGCCACATCACTCTGACAAAGAATTCACCACCGGCTGTTGAAACTGTTTTCCCTAGAACGGACGAGTTTCTCATACTTGTACCTGGAAATTTGTTCGTTTTTCACTCACGAACGTTGCAGAAAAGTTCTCTCCAGCAGTAAGTCCTTTACACGGACAATAAAACACAAGTGTGCAGTCACGCGGCTTGTCGTTTAGTCCTTCTCTTCTACTAGCTTTGCGCCTTAGCACTCAGCTAGCTTACTGCTTCGCTTGGTCTACAGTTAGCTGCCACGTTCAGGGTTGCTGCTCGCCCTGCTAGCTTAGCCTCCCTAGTGCTACTAGCTTTCAGCTTCCCTCATTAGCGAGTCCGCTGCTTAAAGCGTAGCCGTCAGGCAACCTTTCCCCTTCGTCTACGCTACCTGCGTAGCTATACTCTAGCTACGTTAGCCCTCGGCCTACCGGCACGGTGCTAACCAGCTACTAGCTAGACCCACGGCCCGTAGCTACACGCTACGTCCCGCTGTTAGCCTTCAGCCTACCGGCGTCGAGCTAACTAGCTACAGCCTCGCTAACTACACAGCTAACTTCCGAGCTATCTTCAGCCGTTAGGCGTTGATTTAGCGTCACTATCGCTATCTTCCAACCACCGCGGCCCGGCTACTACAGTCATACTACAGCAGGCCCTTCATAAGCAGCAGGCTGCGACGCTGTTTTCGCTTGTTCTAGATAATCCTCAGCCGCTAGGCGTTGATTTTAGCGTCCCCACAGACAACAACAAGCAACCACCGTAGCCGGGTTGCAACACTAGCTTGCCGTCCAGCCGAACGGCGCCAGCTACTAGCATTCTCCACGGGTAAGCTCCGTTACGAGCGTAAGTTACGTAAGTTACGTTTCGTAACTTCCACAACAGTCATGCTACGACAGGCTGCAACACAACATCATAAGCAGCAGGCTGCAACGCTGTTTCGCTTGTTATAGCTAATCCTCAGCCGCTAGGCGTTGATTTTAGCGTCCCCACCGACAACAACAAGCAACCACCGTAGCCGGGTTACGACGCTAGCTTGCCGTCCAGCCGAACGGCGCCGGCTACTAGCATTCTCCGCGGGTAAGAACCGTTACGAGCGGAGACAGAGGTCTAGGCTTGTCCTCGGTTAAGGTCAACCCGGCGGCGATATCCGCCTCCCACTTAGGTGTGAACAACGGACCGGTGAGTGAGAACCGCTGATCCGTCAGTTCATGAAGGGTGTCCTACACCTTAGACCGGTTGCCAGATCCCTGGTCCCAGCCTGGGATCTGACGGTGGTATTGTATGCGCTTACGAAGGAGCCATTCGAACCACTGGAGACAGTGGATTTGAAGTTTCTCTCGCTGAAGACCACGCTGCTGGTCGCACTGACGACTGCGAAGCATGCTAGTGACATCCACGCACTCTCAGTCAATGAGAGCTGCATGAGGTTTAGTGGTAACAACACTAAGGTCACGGTTAGGCCGAACTTGTCTTTCAAGCCAGAGGCCTTTCCTGCTGGTCGTGACCCGGTGGAGCTTATGGCGTTCCACCCACCGCCTTTTGCCTCAGAAGAGGACAGGCGGCTACACTGTCTCTGTTCAGTCAGGGCGATCAGACTGTACAGGGACAGGACAGCTCCCTTCAGACAGGGAGATCAACTCTTTGTCTCTTGGGCCTCCCATGCCAGGTGGCAGGGGAAGCCTCTAACAAAGGTGAGGCTTTCACAGTGGATTGTGGAAGCTATACAACTGGCTTACACCAGTAGTGGGGTGGAGCTCCCTGAAGGGTTAAAAGCTCACTCCACGAGGGGCATGGCGGCATCCTGGGCCTTGGCACGGGGCGTCCCCATCCAGGATGTGTGCGCAGCGGCAAGTTTGTCGTTTGTTCGTCGTGGCACCCAGGGACTTAGCCCAGGCGGTCCTGGGTGCAGTAGCGCAATGATTGACAGTACATAGTGCCCCCATGTTCACATAAGCATTCCCTGGAATGGCTCTATGAGAAGGTTAGCCATCGAGCCCGTTTCACGGGCACATAAGGCAGCTTGCTGTCGGCTCCTTAGTAGGGATTGATAGCAGTCGGACAGATTGGTCTGTCCCGCTATCGGCTTTGTTCTAACTGGTCAGGGACCTAGGTAGCCTTTAATTGTCCTCCTTACGGGAGTATACACGTGCCACGCCTGAGGGTGACGTGAGTGTGTCTCTTGATAGGTGGACTGTGGATCGGTCCTATCAGCCGGTGTGATCATACGGGAGTGTTATGATCCCCATATGACTCTCTTCGAGAGAGGAATTAAGACAACTTCGGGTTACTTCAGTAACCTCAGTTGTATAAGTGACTCGAAGAAGAGTCATTAAGACGCCCTTCTGCTTTGTCAGCGGCAGAAAGGTAGATTGATAGGAATGACGCTCACGGGACCAACCCCCGGTTTTATACCGAGTGGGTGGGGTTGGGGATGTCACTGTGAGCGACACTTTCACGATCCAATGGAATTGTTCATGAGTACATGCAGAGTTTCTGTGCTTTTGCGCCACCAGGTGGCGGCACCCCATATGACTCTCTTCTTCGAGTCACTTATACAACTGAGGTTACTGAAGTAACCCGAAGTTTTTCCGGTGCGAATTTAACAATGAAAACATAACTCGTGTAACTCGTTAATGGGAGGGAAGCTGTTCTACATCAATTAACTCATTAATGGGAGGGAAAGTGTTAATCGAATATAGAAACAATAATAATTAAATTAGCTAAATGCATAAAGATTTATTTAGTTAGAAAATGGGATCGTTAAATGGTGAACATGTGTGTGGACTTTGCCAGGCGGAGAGGGAGAACCCTGGTTTGACTCAAGACATCATCATTAAGATTCTGGAGAAGAAGAATGTCCAAATCAACTTCACTGAATCACTACTCCGCATGGCAGCCGATGACGTGGAAGGTGTGTGTGTGTGTGTGTGTGTGTGTGTGTGTGTGTGTGTGTGTGTGCATGTGGCCAGGCAGTTTGCACATCAGTAATTGTGCCTGCTTCTGTATCTTCTTTTATCTGCAACTCTGCAACAACATATACAGTATTTTCCCTCAAACTTGGTTGGTTGACAGTTTCTCTACACCTGCATTCTATCTGAATGATCTGGGTTCAGGAAATGCAGACTAAACACTTGGGTTGTCTGCATCTGCAATCTCACAGAGTTCATGATCGACCGGCCTGAGCAGGAGTTCCAGGACCTGAATGAGAAGGCCAGAGCTCTTAAACACATTCTCAGCAAGATCCCTGACGAGATCAATGACAGAGTACGCTTCCTACAGACCATCAAGTGAGTATGAACACTAGCAGTGGTAATGATGATAGTGATAGTGGTGACATAAAATAAAAACCGAATTCATCTCCAAAGGTTAATCTGTACTGATACGTGTGCTATGACAACTCTGTCTCATCCAACCATGGTGAAATAACACAGATCATTGGCAATTTTCCGTACATACACTACTAGAACATCCCAAAATACATACATATTACACTGAAATCCTTTACATAGACCGCGACGGAGGGGTGCTGTCTCAAGCGAACATGAGCCACGAGAGAGCTAAAAGCGAGCGAGTTGCCGTGGTGAACATTGCAAAGTTTGATTGAGCCGACTCAGCTCCATCCGAGTTGGAACCCAATAGCACAGAATCGTAAATAATGTCAACCCGATCTTACCCAAACACCTCCGTCGCTGCCAAAACAGTAGTAGTGTAATATGTACGGATTTTGGGTTTTGGGTGTTTATCATGAAAGGTAAACATAGCTGATCAATGATCATCTGTACTGGGGAACTGCAAGTAATATAGAAACATTCAAATACCAAAATGAGTCAGAACTAAGCAGACTCTTAATCGGTGACCAGAGCATTACACAACAATGTTTGCCGCTAAACTATGTATCATATCACGGTGTGACAGTTTGTCCAGGCTATGGGATCTACAGCCCACTCATTCTTGTGTTCTTTTGTCACATGATTGATGGATAGGTGCCAGGTGGATAGATAGATTTTTTCATACAAAAGACAAAAAGAACACAAGACCTGCGACATACTAGTGTCATGTCCAGGAGGTGTACTTGTACATTGAGCTGCCACATGCTACAGAAGGCTGCTTGCAGTTGGAAAAACAAAAGACAAATAAAGCAATCTTGAGGAGATGGGCTCCTGCCCTCGGCAAGGCCATGGGACTTGCCGAGGCCATCAAAAATAAAAGCTGGGTATGTGCTGAAGGGTAATACCTCCAGTACAAACTGTGTGAGAGGACGAGTGAATGTTTGTTAATAACCAGACCATTTATATATTTTATTTGAAGTCAATGGTACTGTCTCTGATTGGTGTTGTGCTTTTTCTGCAGAGACATAGCCAGTGCGATAAAGGAGCTCTTGGATACAGTCAACAATGTGTTTAAGAAATATCAGTACCAGAATCGCAGAGTGAGTAACACACAAACACATACTGTAACAGTGTTTTCCATTAATTACCTAGACTGTGGCGGTCCTACATAGTCTCATAATGAACTGATTAAAATTTTCATCATTATCATAATATATATATGTTGCATGAACATGAAAGATATTAACGTCAAAGGGAAACAATTAGAAGTTTCTATCGCTCCCCCCACTCGCCCCGCATGTACAAGGCCAAGCGCCAGTGCATATGAACACCCATTGCATGCTTTGTCTCTAAATGTTAACCCAGTATTTTGTTGCCTGCACACACAGGCCTTAGAACACCAGAAAAAGGAGTTTGTGAAATACTCCAAAAGCTTCAGTGACACCCTTAAAACGTACTTCAAAGACGGAAAGTGAGTAGATCCCTGTCGTTTTCTCTGTGGCAGAGTTTAATCTTCGTTTCACCTCTACAGTGCCTTATCATTCACACGTTGTTACTGCAGAAAATGATTTACTAAACAAACATCTTTCTGCTTCTGTTTTGATAAGCTATGCTCCATGCCGCCAGGGAAATGGTTCAGTCCGTAAAGCCAGTTATCATTCTTCTTGTCTGAATGTCTGTCAGTGGCTTTTGTTGATATTTACAGCAGCGCCCTGTTTGTTTATTCATTCTAGCCCATTCTGGGCGGGAACCCCTTTTGGTGTTCTAACCCTTCTGGACGGGAACCCCTCTTGGGGTTCAGTACAGTACAGTATTCAAAAATAAAAAAAACTTTGATGCTGCTGCAGGATGTAGAGGGCTTTTTTTTTTAAATCTGCCTCAGTCCTTTCAATCGCCTGTATCTCCTATTCCTTGTCCCAGATGGCATTTTTGGTCAAAACAAGGTTTATTTGACAGCACAGAGCCGACGATGTGAAGCCCTCCACTGCTCTGGGTTAGCTCCGTCTGATACACAGGACCTAAACACGCATCGTCCAACTTCCTAGTTTATGATCAGTTTCGGAAGTCTGGAAATGTGGCTTTTAAGAGCTCAACTGGGAAAAATGCTGGTGTGAATAATATAATTTGTCAATAAATGCTAGCGCTGTAAGTGTTATACTCTGGTATGATGCTTCCTGCTATTTATTTATTATTTTAAACAATGTATTTATTGACATTTTTTTCATATATATATATATATACACACTGACACTGTGTAAGGGGGAGCACTGGCTTATAGAGTGGGCAGGGGATTCCCCAGTTCTATCCCTGACTGCACCTGGTTTCGTGTCAAAGTGTCCTTGAGAGAGAGTGGCTCAGGGGTGTCCAAAGCGCGGTCCACAGGCCAAATGCGGGCGGCCCTGGGATGAATTGTATACGGCTCGCAGCTTCATACCTGAATTGTATTATGAACAGCCCATGCAACCCTGCACGGCATTTCCCAGAGTCAGTGTTCCTTGTATTATAATTTTTTTGTTTTTACCATGCTCGTCTGCTTACAAATTTTGGTAATGTGACATATGGCTGAAAAAAAGGCTCAGTTACACTTTTTGTTCACAGCACACACCTGACAATTGACATTGGCTGGGTTTCCCATCGAAATTTTGGGTCGCACTTAGCTTGAACAGGAGTGCAGTGCATGCGCACATGTCCCCCCACCCCGGGGAACACAGCATCATCTAGAACTTCAGTCAACTTGCCATATTTTTTTATATATTTCTTAAGATCATCTGATCATCCTGTGATAGCCCATTCGGCTAATTTAACTATGCGTTGTCTTCATTTTGCTGATGCATTTTGCTGAGTCCCGACAGCCATGGTGCAGTGTGTTAATAGCGTGTATGTCTATTATTTTGGAAAGGGGTGCCACATTATGCGCAACATATGAATCATGAAATCTTTGTTTAATTTCGCAGTATATATATAGCTATTTAAAGAGATGAAGAGAAACACACTCTCTCTCTCCCCCCTTCTCTCTCTCACTTATGTGTTGGAAGCTGCCGTTACAAGCAATTTGGGGAAAAGCCCAATACATAATGTAATGTCACAGATGATACAATCACCTTAAAACATATTTAAAATATGCTGATTATAGCTAAAGTTTAATAGATGCTGGTGAAATAAACATGCTTGTTTAATTTAGAAGATTTTATATTTAAACTTAAGATTAAAGTCCCTGCAGTGTTAAGCACAGCACAGACAGGCAAAGTGGCCTCCTGTCAGATGTCCATACATGCAAGCAGTTCCACGTTAAATATAGAGTCGAGGTGATCTCTCATGTCAGACTCGGCAATAAATGTAGCGGCCTATATGAAAACACTAGTGTCCCAAATGCAGAAAGTTTAAATAGAATATACGATTGTGGAAATAGGCCTACATATTTTAAAGGAGTTAAGTAATCATTATAATCGGCGCATCTCAGTCTCAATAGAAACTGATAGTCACTCGACCATGCTCTCTCGCAGAGAGAGAGAGAGAGAGAGAGAGAAAGCAAGCACAGTGTTTGGGCAGCACAAGTCATTATAAAAAAGAACAAGCAAGATATATTTCAACAAGATAAATTTAATTAAATATTGATGATGGTTAAATAGAATTGTTTAAATGTGATGCATATGTACCGTATGTGACTTTGTTATAGTCCGATGGTACATTATGTCAGGAGATGTAGTTGGCCCTTGGTGTTTAAATATTTTCTAATATGGCCCCCTTTGAAAAAAGTTTGAACACCCCTGGGCTAAATGGTTCTAAAGGAAATGTTTCAACAGTCTAGGTTTGTCTGAGGTACGATAAGTAATTATTTTCTTTGTTTGTCCAGGGCGATAAATGTCTTCATCAGTGCAAACCGGCTCATCCATCAAACCAACCTCATACTGCAGACCTTCAAAACTGTGGCCTAGCCCTCGGAGATCATAACTCCATATTTCCACCATCTGGGGAGCAACTTCTAGAATGGTGAATGGTTGAAGAGCGCCTGACCCATATATGTAAATTAGAGAGAGTTGATTTTAGGGTTGGGGTCGATTCCCATTCAATTCAGAGTCTAGATTCCAATTCAAGAGACTGAAAAGTGCCATTTGGGCTTTGGGGGTTTTTTGTTCGATGAGGATTTTTCCAGTCTTGAAATGGAAGTGAATTGGCCCAAAGTCTCGCTGATTGATTTTTATTTGGACCGTTTTAATTTATAACCCTGGTCTTCTTTGGAGTAGGTGAGGCGAGGTGTTTATTATAAAACAATTGCCATTTTTCTAATATATACATGTTGATCATTTTACTTTTAACTTTTCAATCGTTTCACATCTGAGACTGCCGCTTTCACCATGGACGCATCTCGGTAGACTTAAGTTGGCTTCCTCTTCACCTGCTTTAAAAAAATATTTCTGTCGTAATGCAGGGCAGGAAAAAAAAGCAATAGACACAATGCTCCCTTAGATAAGCTTTTGTCTGTTAACCATGGCATTGCAGGTGAAGGAGGGAAGAGGAGAGGAAGCAACATCAGGACATTTGAGATGCGGCACCCTGATTTCTTTTCTCTTTATCAGAAGACAGCCAAAAGACTTCCAGCACAGAGTGCGCCTTACTCTAAAGGCTCATTTATACTTTCACACGACAATTTTTTGTCAAGTGTCGCTCGATAACAACTCTTTTTATCAGTTGAGAATTTGTCTGTTGAGTGACAATCGTTGAAAAGGTTTTTGTGGCAAAGTATAAATTGGCTAAAACATTCCCTCCTCTCAGAGCGTGCAACTAGATGGAGTCAGTCCCTGCTGTTTGGGGAGAGAGAAATGAAAGTCCTGTATTTAACTGATATCTGGTTGCAAATGTTCAATAAATAGTTTCCAAATGATTATGTTTTCTCTAAATGTGTCCGAGTCCGATGTGTGGGATGGATATGGGGTGTGAGTGTCAGTACTGTATAAAAGGGAGTGAAAGAAATGGATTGTAGAGAAATGAGAATAAAGGCCTATGGGTTTTTAACAAATTGGAAATGCAATATTCCGTAACACTTGTCTCAGGGGAAAACTGGATAACTGTAGGACTAATTTGTTTTGAATAATTTGTTCAACTTGGATATTGAGTGTTTTCCAGCCATACCAACTTGATTTCTTATTAATTAGTGAAAAGGTGGCAATAAGAGATAGTGTGTATATATGCCCTGCCTTAATGTTCAAGTTTCAGGATGTGAAACTGCTGATTTTCTGTGTGCCCTTGGCTACTGCATCATTATGAGCTGACAAAAACAAAATGTAGGGACTTCCTTACAGACAGATGTTTCCTAACTGGGTCAGTATATTCCCTGTTGCTGTCAGCTGAAATTTAGTTGTACAGGACATACAAGAAACAAAAAAAAACCTTTTGTGTGGCATAACATTGCCACAGGAAAATAAAGCTAGAGGCATACCTCATGTTTCCTGCAGCTAGGAAGTGAATGATTACTTCATTTATAAATTCAATTTCCAAAGCTCCAATCCAGATATTTTATTTTGGGGGAGAAATATACTGAATTCTACCGTTTTTTGTAGTCAATTTTCTTTTTTTTTTAAGATATTTTTTTGCGGCTTACGCCTTTATTGATTTTTTTTTTAAGGGATAGAAAGTAGGCTGACAGGAAACGGGAGAGAGATGGGGGGATGACATGCGGTAAAGGCCGTGTCGGGTCCGGGAGTCGAACCCGCGGCACACCGCGACTGGATCACCAGTCCGGTGCCCAGACCGTTACGCTACGGCCTGGGCTTTTGTAGTCAATTTAAGAAAGAAATACCATAAGTAATTTCATCGTCTGCTTCACTGATGAGCAAAGCTTTGCTTAATGTTTGTGCCGCTGTATTTGGCTGGTGCACATTACTTTCTGATAAATAAATGAGTTGAACTTCACTATAGGACCAACATGTGTGATTCTTTTGAAGTAATGGAGCCAAACCAGTAGAGCAGCTGCAGAGAAGTTTCAGAATAGGTATTTGTTCTGACTTTTTGCTTTGGAGAATTATACACAGTTGAATGTCATGGTACAAGCTAGAAAAACAAGAGAACCATATTCTAAACATGGTGTTGGTCAATCAGGTAAGTGATTGTCAATCAGGTAAGTGATTGACCATTGTTTTAATTCCCACTATCGCAAGTTCTACAACATGAAATGATTATGTGCGGAGTGATACTTGTCTGATATGTCATTGATCCCCCTATTATAAAAGCTTACTTCTATGGTACTAAATGTGAGAGAACTTTCACACATGCATAATTAAATAAATCAAAAGGTTACTGACGTATGACATCAAAGGGAGAGGGACGATCCACTAAACCAGTGGTTCCCAAACTGGTGCACCCCTTTCCCTTGTGGTGCGTCAGTGCCTTATAGGGGGTGCGTGGCATGAAAAGGTGCTATGGTTTTATTTTAAATATATTAACATATGCCAATATATGACATGCATATGAAGAATATAGCCTATGCTGCATATATGTCATTCAGGTTCATATATGTGGATATATAGGAAATATATGTCTATATAGCTTATGCAATTTTTATTTCCATGTGGGGGGGGGGGGGGGGTGTCAGTGAGGTCGGGAGGTAACATGGGGTGCGAGGCCCAAAAAGTTTGAGAACCGCTGCACTAAACTAAAGCATAATATTAAATTTGTGTTGTCAACATTTTTTACACAGTATTGAGATGTGATGGCACAGCATGCAGTGGGATGCAAACGCATGAACATGAAAAGGCCCAATCCACTTTGTCCCCAAATCATAAATTCACCTCTGTTGACTTCCTCCGTTGTGTGACCTCTTTGTGAAACTTACAACTAAATAAATAACCATTTAACAATAGTCTTATTAGAGGTCATGTTGTTTGGTATGGTTCAAAGTAAATATTAATTAGATGAATAAGGGCCCATCATTCTCTCAGTTCAAAAGGAGGAACAAGGGTCAACTGAGACCAGATACGTTTCAATGAACTGTCCATGGTTTGTTCTTTCACTATAGCATCTCTCCTGTGTGGCATAATCAACCATAATGTTGTATTCTATTTTGATCAGAAATTGACTTGTGTATGTTCCTGGCCCCAAGCTTATTATCACATACTGGTACTTTTTACCTCATTCAGATGTCATTTGTATTGTCATACCAAGTACAGTACATGTTGACAGACAGGTTGTGGAAGGAATGTGACTGTATTTACAGAGGCAACTTCAAGTCTTGCTTAATCATACTTCGATCAGCACCACTGAGGGAGGGGACTCACTCAGATAACTGGTTAAATATATTCCTCTGCAACCTGCCACTGGACTTTATTTAAGTTCATCCCTTGCTGTATGTGTCAGTCTGTACAGCTGTGTCCATGGTCCATCATCTCCCATTTATCCTCAGCATCCCTATTTCCCTGAGAGCCTTGTCTACATTAGGGATCAGCTTATCGTGGAAGTCCCACAGCCGTGAGTCAACGTGCAGCTGCTCTTTGGTCAACCTGCTTTGTAGAGCAACCCGAACATGAACGATGCGACACACATCAGGAGGGACCTTAAATGTATTCCCAAAGTTCTTGAGCACAGAGTGCACGGACGTCTGCTCCACCATCCTGTGATGCGCGTGACACACACACACACACACACACACACACACACACACACACACACAGACAGTTACCACATCTGATACTGCTAGTCATTTTCTGCTAAGGGTTATATACCACTGCGTTTAAATTAATTTCTGACAGGGCTCTGTGTTCTTCTTGTCAATTCGAATTAAGTGTTAAAATGGCTACAGACTGAATGGTTAATGTCAGATTTTAATTTGAATCTATTCTCATACGTATTGGCATTACATCCTTTTTAGAATTTCATGGAATTATATGTATTTGCAGATAGGTGGATTAGTATGTCACCATCATTTATTGACTTGGAATAGTCTTATTGTAGAACTTTAGAACTAACTGTGTCACGTTTAAGGCTCACCAAATTATTAAAGATTAGGCCCTACCTTGGCTGAACTATCATCTTGTAGGGGTGGCTAATGTTTCGGTTTGGCTCTTCTCTATAGATGTGCTCCAGAATATTTACTCCTGGCACCCCTTCCCACTGGGGCATATGGAACTTCGCACTGGGCTCAAAGTGATGCTTTGGAAAGATGTGATTCTCAATGAGGAACACCCCTGCCTAGAGGATGGATGGGGTATTGGATAAGTACAGAAATACAACATTAAGAATGCATATAAATGAATACCAAAAGAATACCAAAATATAGACAAATACAGTATTCACAAGACACATGGTCACATGCACCAATCCACAGAAAATCCTACCTTTGGATGCTGCTGTTGTAGCTCGTTCATCAGAGGCATTAGGCTGCGTTGATTGTATGGTACTATAATCTCATCTATGTCATTCAACAAGATATAGCGAGAGCGGTCCATGTATCTGTATATACACTCGTTGAGTGTGGTCAGCTGTCCAAAGTAGTGCAGGTCCCCTCCATGCTCTGTATATTTCCATCCTCGCGATGGCTGGAGGTGCTTGTCTATGGGCCAGGGAACCATCTCTACTAAGCCCTCCTGGCTGTAACTGTGTAGCAAGCGGTCAAGATCTGGACCACAGCTAGTCTTGTAGACCACCACCCGGTCCACGCCAAGAAGTCTGGGGTAAAGGTGGGTTTAACATTTGGAGGTCATCGTTGAGTGTTAAGTCAACCCAAACAAACAAGACACCATTCTGTAAACATTCAGAGGACTTATGTTTTGGCATACACAGAATCATAAATGCACCATTATATATATATATATTATAATTAATTTAAAGGGGCTGACCTATACATCTCCAGGGCCTGTGTGAACTGAAGCACATTGTTGTAATCTCCGAACAGGTTTGATATGCAGACTGTGAAGTTAAACTGGGGCCTTCTCTCCTCTGTCCCGCTACTTTCCTGGTTGCCTATGGGGAGAAACATCTGCTGGTGTGCCTCCATGCTGTCTGGGTGAATCGACAGGGTGACGTGGGTTGCATCACAGCCAACAGGAATCTGACACATGACGTCCGTAGTCACAAAGGGAAAACCAAAATGATCTGTGTGTGGTTCAATGCTAGCTAGAGTGCTGTGGATGGAGAAGTAGCTCCTACAGCAGAAAAAACAATGAAGGGGCAGGATGGAATCTCTCCTGAATATTCCAATGATGCGCAAATCCCAATCTTTCACCCTGTTGTCCAGATAGGCTGAAACCAGCAGGTGCTTGGTGTTGTTGAGAGGGGTGATGTTTTGGGTTGAGGTCCGGTAGGGGCACAAGTTTTGAGCCGGCTGTGGGGCCAGGATGGCTCTGTGCATCTTTGGGGATCTCATGCCAGCCACCTCAGGGGGTCTCATGCCAGCCACCTCAGGGGATCTCATGCCAGCCACCTCAGGGGGTCTCCTCATGCCAGCCACCTCAGGGGATCTCATGCCAGCCACCTCAGGGGGTCTCCTCATGCCAGCCACCTCAGGGGATCTCATGCCAGCCACCTCAGGGGGTCTCCTCATGCCAGCCACCTCAGGGGGTCTCATGATGCCAGCCACCTCAGGGGATCTCATGCCAGCCACCTCAGGGGATCTCATGCCAGCCACCTCAGGGGATCTCATGCCAGCCACCTCAGGGGGTCTCCTCATGCCAGCCACCTCAGGGGGTCTCCTCATGCCAGCCACCTCAGGGGGTCTCCTCATGCCAGCCACCTCAGGTGGTCTCATGCCAGCCACAATGATGAAGATGATGCCATTAACAATTACAAAGAAGAGGATAAACCCCCACTTTAGGTATTTGTTATTCATCCAGCCGTAGAATGATCCCAAACCTGATGGTAGATCAAACGTATGCATCACCAATACAGTCACAGCATGAGCTAATTGTCACGACATACGCATTGATGATGGTACCTCAATGTCCGCATTGTCTGGTGCTAGGATGAAGGCATGGAATCCAGATGGCAAAGACAACGACATCTAAAATGCCAAAGCTCTGCTCTCTGCCACCAACATCAGAGGCCTTCAAGGAAAACCCATTTCCCATTTGGAAATGGAAATCTATTATTTATTTGTTTATTTGGACGGGACAGAGGAATGGATTGAGCAAGAATGCTAATTTCCATCGGTAGTCCACATACAGAAAACAACTGTCTGCAACAATGAGAAAACAAAGCAACTCCATGTCAAATTGTATCATGAGGTAGAAGTTGATGTCTAACTGCCATGCAAGTTGGACTACAAGTTTAACTAGATAAAGGTTTATTCTTTATGATAGAGGATATGCATTTGGCATCATCATTATACCTGGAAATTATGCGGGAACGCTTACTGACTAGTACTGAGTGGAAACTATACTTTCTGGCCTTGACAGCCCATCCAAACAGAAAAGTCCTATCTGATCATTAAACAACGCTAAACTCACTTTATGCATGTGCATACCCTCTATTAGCATATTTAATTACATAAAACCACCTTTCCAAAACGTAATACTCAGTCATGTAATGTTGAACATTTGTAGCAACTGCCACACACGTTAAAGATGATTTATTTTAATAGCAACATTTAAAAGTACATGTTCTATTATTTAATATTTCTAATTAACGCCATCTGTCAAGGGTAAGGTCCTATAAATTCTGTGCTGTCTATTGTGTGATTTTGTTATTATTTGGGGGGTTTTAAATACTATGTTTATGATTTGATATATTTTGAGTGACACAGGTCTAGAGTTGGACTGACGCCCATAAAGTAGGCGGAGGTTACCGGCCTGATGAGACCTGACGGGGAGAGACAAACAAACAACAGGGAGGCTACGAGGGACCTGTAGAGACGTTTGTTCTTTAATGCCTCGTTACCAGAAAGCTATAGCTACACGAACGATTGCGCTCACCTTATGAGGAGGCTCGAGACATCCTGCAACTGGTGAGATCGTTCAGCTTTATTTATTTATTTTGACATCCTGCGAGGATCCGTTTTTTTGTTCTTCCTTGGGAGTACACCAGTTTGGATTACGTGCGCTTCTGGGATGGATTTCATTTCTTTTATAACAATTACTTTGCTTTGGAGGGAGTTTACGTTCGGGAAGGAACTCTGGGAGTGACAAACTTTGTTTGGAAACAACACCACGGAGCTACACTAAACAATAAGCGCGGGCATGCGTGCGTGAGACACGGACACTCGTTTCGGTTCATTCACTCATTCATTCATTCAACTCGCCGTTTAAACTGTCTGTATAACTGTTGATTGCTTGACTTGAGATAAATGGGTTATAATAACGTGCGCTTTGCTTCTGACTGTGTTTTCTGCTGCTTATTTAGGCTATTTTCATTGTATTCCACTTTATCAGTTGTGTCCTAAGAGGAGATCATTCACAACCCGTGATTTAAATAATTAGTAGCAGTGATAGAAATATCTGACCGTTACATATGGTGGCCCATACGGGGAATGATTTAAATTGATTCTGTTTTGGTTTGTTTTTGTATTTTTGGCCTGCAATATGGCAACTACAAAAGTGAAGACAGTCAAGTTCAGTGCTACTCATTTAATTTCCTCTATTCATGATGAAATGTCAACTTTGATGCAAGAGTTGTATGTAGAGGATGAGAATCAAAGTACACTACAGGGTAAAGCACCTGTTGAAAATAATGATGACCAAAATGATGATGATGATGATGAAATTGGAGATTTTGATGATGATGAAATTGGAGATTTTGCGGCTCTGTGTTGGGAGCTTAAGAGGGAAGTGAAGGTTCTGAAGGCTGAAAATGGGGAAGTTAAAGGAGAATTCAATTCTCTGAGGGAACAGGTGATTAAGCTGAAAACTGATTTCAGAGAGTCTGTGGACAGTGCAGTGAACAGGGAAGTCCTCTTGAGACAGTCCTTTGATACAGCTATAACCAGTCTGAGAGAAGACCTGCATAAGCTAGAAAAGGAAACTGTGAACTGTATGTTGCGGAGGGATGACCTGTTGAAAAGGGAGCTAGCTAGCTTAAAACCCACTAGCACACCAGTGACAACCAGTCCCGCAGCCGTGTCCACTGATGTCAGCCTCATGCCCCTTGCGCCCGGCCGTCTGCCTGGTGCACATTCACTCTCCTCTCCGGCTCTCCTCTTCCACGCATCAACTCCAGGCGAGGTGAGAAGTGGCTCGACCAACAACACCGAGGCCCAGGCTCCTGAGTCGTCGTCGTCAGCTGGAGCATCCCCTGTGGCTCTGGTAAACATCCCAGACGGGACCAATAGGCTCCGTGTCGACCACAGGAGGGTGACTGCCGGGACTTCACAAGACGCTCATCCGACGCCCATCATCAGTGACATTCTGAGAGAAGCCTCTGCAGAGAGCTACTCTGAATTACCAACCTCCTTGGAAGAACTGGCCCTGGCACAAGGGAAAGACCAGGGTGTGAGGGACTTGAGGAAGGACAGCGGTCAGTCTACATCTTCACCAGACCGCGTCCGCCTCTGTGAGTTCCAGGGGGTACTGTACAGAGGAGTGCCTGGCCAGGGAGGGAAATGGCAGGTGGTCGTTCCGCAGTCTCTGGTGCCGGGGTTCCTCCGGTACCTTCATCAGAAACCCTTTGGTGGTCATCGGGGGCGACTGAAGACCCTCTTGAGAGTGATGGAGGTGGCCTGGTGGCCAAGTGTCCGGAAGGACGTGTGGGGTCATACCAAGGCCTGCGTGACATGTCGGCAGGACAAGGCAAAGAACACTAAGCCATCACCGTTACCGAACACCTGCCTTGACCAGAGGGGTTCAGGTCCAAGGAGAAGCCCTGCCAACGTTTACCTCCTGGTGAAGAAGAGACAGCAGAAGTGGGCGGAGGAGGTCAGGGGAGAGTGGGGGTGCACCAGGCTAGACAAGCTAGGCCAGAATGCCCGCAGGAAAGTAGGCCACTTTCAGCAGGGAGACCTAGTCGGGTCAGGTCGCGTCCTCTCTCACCAGGCCAACAAAGAATTCTCTGCCATGCTAGCGCCTGAGTGGGAAGGACCAGCAAAAAATAGGACAGAGACTTATCTGTTTGTGATGGGAAAGCCCACCTGATGAGCAGGATTATGTGTTGGTGGTAAATATTAATTTATTAAATGCTATGTATTTGTACCAAACCCTAGATGCCGCTGGCTGGAGGGGGGGTCTATGTAGCAACTGCCACACAAGTTAAAGATGATTTATTTTAATAGCAACATTTAAAAGTACATGTTCTATTATTTAATATTTCGAATTAACGCCATCTGTCAAGGGTAAGGTCCTATAAATTCTGTGCTGTCTATTGTGTGATTTTGTTATTATTTGGGGGGTTTTAAACACTATGTTTATGATTTGATATATTTTGAGTGACACGGGTCTAGAGTTGGACTGACGCCCATAAAGTAGGCGGAGGTTACCGGCCTGATGAGACCTGACGGGGAGAGACAAACAAACAACAGGGAGGCTACGAGGGACCTGTAGAGACGTTTGTTCTTTAATGCCTCGTTACCAGAAAGTTATAGCTACACGAACGATTGCGCTCACCTTATGAGGAGGCTCGAGACATCCTGCAACTGGTGAGATCGTTTTTTTGTTCTTCCTTGGGAGTACACCAGTTTGGATTACGTGCGCTTCTGGGATGGATTACATTTATTTTATAACAATTACTTTGCTTTGGAGGGAGTTTACGTTCGGGAAGGAACTCTGGGAGTGACAAACTTTGTTTGGAAACAACACCACAGAGCTACACTAAACAATAAGCGCGGGCGTGCGTGCGTGAGACACGGACACTCGTTTCGGTTCATTCACTCATTCATTCATTCAACTCGCCGTTTAACCTGTCTGTATAACTGTTGATTGCTTGACTTGAGATAAATGGGTTATAATAATGTGCGCTTTGCTTCTGACTGTGTTTTCTGCTGCTTATTTAGGCTATTTTCATTGTATTCCACTTTATCAGTTGTGTCCTAAGAGGAGATCATTCACAACCCGTGATTTAAATAATTAGTAGCAGTGATAGAAATATCTGACCGTTACACATTTATAGGCCATTCGTTACCTAATTGTGCAAATTTCTCAAAACAAAATTAACATTAAGATTTTTGCAACAATTTTATATTTCATACGTTAGGTCTATGGATTACATTTCATTAATATAAGTTGTAGAAAACTACTACTGTATTTTTTAATACAGAGGTATGGTATACATATAACCCCCTATAAAAAAATGCTTAATGCTGACAGCCGGTCAGCAGTTATGATTGTGATTTGTTTGTTAGTGTTTTCCTAATTAAGAACCTTAAAGTTTATAGTTGGTAGCGATTTTTGTATTTTTAATTATTTTTCAAGGAAAAACTCTCCCATACCTTGACGAAAGCTCAGCCAGAACCAGGCTCATAGGGTGGAAAGCCATCTGCATTGATCGTGTCAGAGGGAAAAAGAGATTGAGAGAGGGTAAAAGGAAAAGGCACAGTAAGCTAAATCAGTGAGATGCATCCTGCAATCTGTCAAACTATGAGAAGTGAGAACTCTTGTGTGCAATGCTGACAATCTGGCCAAAGGGTGACACTGCAGGCACTAGTGGAGAAAGATCATGGGGATGGGGGTCACTCAAAAACAAACTGGCTATAGGGTTAACCCATGAGTGTTTCCCCTTTCAGGTGAACATGGCGCTCACACTTGTTTACAACAGGTTCCAGCATTTTCAATTCAGTGCTTTATTAATAAAACTGAGTATGGTCCAGGACACCCCGAGATACCTTCATAACTACTTTTCTATGGCAACGTTCATAATCATTTCACAAGACGTAGTAGAATAACAGACCTTGTAAATTGTAGGCCTACCTGTAAATTTGAGTAGGCTACCTGTATGGGAAAGAACTTTTTTGTAATACGCTGCAGCTGTAGGTGGAATGATCGATCCCAAAAAGCTTAGACTATAGGCCTATACCAGGAATACCTATGGCTAAATAGCAGTCGGACCTATGCCTACTTCAGTTCAGTCAGACAACTCAAGGAGGATGTAATATATATATTTATTGATATAGGATAGTCAATGCAATATATTTATTATGGTTTGGCGATGTATTGGATCTGCTTTTTAGGTACTCAGGTCAAGCGCATCAGTCCCGACCATAGGGACTCTGAATCCCCCGTACCTAAACAGTAGATCCAAAACGACAGGTGGTAGCTGGGGTGGAGGTGGGTGAGCACTTTGTATACAGCAGCGCACAGTATACAAAAAGCAGCAGCAAGCAAGCAAGCAGGAGGATGAATGCAAAACCTTCAGTTAAAGTAGCCGGTATAAGAGATTGGGTGAGCGTGTGATTGGCTGAGTGAATCATGTGGATGAGAGCGCCGGCGCGCTGACTGAGGTTCCCTGACTGAACTTGCTCTGCGCATGTCTACGACAGGCGCAAATGCTCATTTCAGTCAGACAACTCAAGGAGGATGTAATATATATATTTATTGATATAGGATAGTCAATGCAATATATTTATTATGGTTTGGCGATGTATTGGATCTGCTTTTTAGGTACTCAGGTCAAGCGCATCAGTCCCGACCATAGGGACTCTGAATCCCCCAACAGCGCGAAACATCCGAAACCCCCAAAAAGCAGATCATCACCAACCCTAAGCTATACATGTGTACAACAGAGCACCTGTTGTTTCCTGAAACAGGAAGACCATACCGATATCCATTCCACGCAGAGACATGGGTCATAGATCAGGCATAGGTCATGCTAGCATTATGTGATGACTAGTCAATGTGTTCAACAGTACAGCGCCTGTTCAACAGTACAGCGCCTGTTCTAGCATTATGTGATGACTAGGTCGATGTGTTCAACAGTACAGCGCCTGTTGATCCCTGAAATCCAGGAGTCCTAAACGGTGTCCTGGTTCACTGCGCAAATAACCCAACCCGACCAGGATCACCGAAAGGGACATTCTATCGTTATCATTAATATCTGAAATCAGTACCCAGTAGTCTACCACCTGGAGCTGCAAATTTTAGCGTGCAACATGATCGCATGCATGATCATGATGCGGCAACGCTGCAAGTTCTGCCACAGTAATATGCAAAATAGTTTTAAGAATTAATTGTACTTCTGTAGTAAGTAAGAAAAAATCTGTAGCAAATAACACACTATTCGCGACTAGTTAGTATTTTAGCCTGTAAAATATCTTTCAAGACTAGTCTAACATAGCTTTCGTAAGCAGCAGAGACCACCGGCCTAAGAAACAGAAAGATCATGCAGAAAAACTGTTTTAAGAGTATTAATAAGATCCTGCAGCATAAGGAGCAAAATAATGAATACATGTAGCAGCAGCAACGTAACCAACATAATTCAGAGCTCATTAGTTCTGAGCCTGAAAAAAGCATTCAAGTTTAGCAGAGCATAGCTTTCATCAGCTGCAGAAGACCACCAGCCCAAGCTTGTAGAGTGTAGCATTTGGAACTTTTGGTGCTGCTGTGCCGATCCTAAAGAGTGTGACGTGTAGCGATTAGGAGGCAGCCCACAGCCTTGACGCAGAAGAAGCAGCTTTTGCAGGACCGGCCATGGCTTCCCGGAATCCATCATGAATAGGGGCTCATGACATTGCGGATGGACAGCATGGCAGAAAATGAGGCATGGAAGAGAGAGGACAAGACTAGTGTTAGTTGCTGTCACAAATGAAATGAGTTGTTTGAGTGATTTTATGGTGGGCATCCAAGCAAAGTCAGAAGTGGAAATATCATGCATAGGATTCACCACATAGAAGGTATTAAACAAATAATCACTGAAAATCTGGAGTAAAGCTGAACGCCAGTTATAATGCCTTTGAGATTTAAAACAATTAACTAAAAGCACTACTACAATTTACAATTACAATTTACAATTTAGGCATTTAGCAGACGCTCTTAATCCAGAGCGACTTACATTTAAGCAAGAACAAAAGCATGGGAATACATCACATGAAAGCATTTATCAATATCATGAAACATGCGTAAGCTAAGAAAGTAACAGTGGAATATCTATATAATGAAACTATACTATATATACTATACTATACTACTATGATAGGATACACAGAAAGCAACTTGGAAAGATGAATAGGACCCTGCAACATACTGTAACCTCATGAGCTTGCAGCTGCAATTAAGAGAAGGCAGGAATAATTTACCATGGTTTGATTTAAGGTTACCAGGCAGCTTCGAAACCATCAGCATGGCCTCTGAGCTAGAACATGAAATTAAACAGGACAAGCATCTCTACGTTGACGAACCTGGAATTAGACAGCTCTTAGAATGAAATAATCCATAACACAGATCCAAGTTATACCACTGAGTAACGTGTCGATAGATGGAACAGAGGAGCGTCCTTATTGATGGGTGATGCAGATCCCTTCATTATGACTGATCCGTTTCCCATCCCAGGTTTTTATCCGACCAAAGCATGCTACCGCTGCTTATAAGGTAGCTCAAATAACACGGAAGACTTGCATCTGCCGGCAAGTATTAAATTCAGCCATTTATCTGCAACCCATCTCCCTTCATACTCTTCCCCCAAGACCGTAGAAGGAGCTGCGTCCATGTCAACATATCAAGGATACAGATGTTTCAACCGAAACACTACTTAGGTGGCTGAGCGACTGCATGTGAATATAGAATTAATAGAACAAAAGCAGCCTAGGTGAAGATGCGGATTGATTAACTGATGACCTGCCTCATGGTTTCAGTAGCAGCAGAACCACGTATACCACCAATGTGAGCCTATCCGATAATGGCTGCAGCTGCGATGAAGACTGTATGCGGCAACCCACAGGGAGGACCTTCCCAGCATCCAAGGTTCATCTCATCAGTATAAAGGCTGTCGCTCAGGAAATGGAGACAGAAGCAGCATGAGAACAGCTATGAATCGCTTTAAAAAGACATGGATATAGCTAAAGTTGACGTTAAGGCAAATTAGCTTCAGTCACAGTGTAGTATCATCTAAGCCGTAACACTGATAGAATTCAAATCAATCATTTAGCAGCAGTGTTAGCAGCGTGGTAACGCCATACCTCTTTTCCTGGCTGAGCATAGGAAACACGACGCCTCTGTTCCTGGGCTAAGCATAGCAGAAATGTTAGCAATGAGCCAATTCCTGTCTTTAAAGACAGACTGTGCGTTTTATTTAATGTTAAACACTTCCCTGGAGCACCATAAGTACTTACCTGTAAAACAGACCCATAGAGTAAGACGGAGTTACGAAACTCAGTTCACTTCATGGGGCCAGTTCAATGGCGCGGCTCTTCTTCTACAAATGGGTAGAAGGACAGAAGTAGGCAGAAATGCCTGACCCAGGCAACAGCCCAGCTTTAGTATTCTTAAATCCATTATTTTAGATTGTTTGTAGTAATCGTATGACAAACACATTACAGAGACTTTAGTCGTCCTGAATAATACTTTTAAAACATGTCATGTTGCACACATGCCTAAATAGCTTCTTATTTGCACTGCAGTCGTTGAAAACAATGTATTTGAAACTCCACTTGTCCGCCTTTCAGGCTGCATGAACAGTGCTCGGTTTCTGCCCGCTCATCGTAACTCTTCTATTAGATGGCTCTGCTGTAACCCTTGCCGCCTATTTCTCCAAGAGTAGGCATAGGCATCGAGTCGGGGTGCTTGAGGCCTGAAGCACCCACTGACACAATGGGCGCGTTCGGAAATAGCGCACTGTGCAATGCAAACAAATGGACGAGTGCGCTCCCGCACTGGGGCCAGTGGGGCGGGGGGGCACCCACTATCACTATCAATTCGCATCCTAAATACCTCATAATAGGCCTACTAAAAAAATTTGAGATTCCTGAATGTGCAAGCATCCACCTTATAGCCAGGTAAATCATTTATTTGAACAGCAGGATCAATTAGTTTATAGGTAGTTAGCATGAATCAATGGCATGATATTGATTCCTCCAGCCAAAAAATAAAAATAATAATATCCAGCATGGCTCTGCCCAACACTAGGTGCATGATACGGTACAATTCACACTGAAATATTCCTTGGGACCCAAGTGCCATGTGGGCCTATGCAACCAAGAGCAACCTCAATGCTCTCTCAGTTGCTCTGGTCAACTCCATTTACTTCTAACTGATGCTGCATTGGACGTTTCATTCTGATCAGAGAACTTGTGTTGCCATATTGGAAGAGACAAGCAGCTGGGTCAACGAAAACAAGCCACAAAACTATCTTGAATCATTATGAAAACAATCCAACGACGTCAAATAAGTTTATCATCATATAAAATTGAGGGTGCCTTGAATGAACCGCGGGTTTAAACAACAACAGACCCGGCAAGTGACTTAAATAAAACAAGCCCAAGACGCTTTTAATGTGCAGACGTGGCAACATACCTGACAGACGCGATGCGGACATACTCCGAGTAAACTAGTAATAGTGGCGACATTAGTGTTGACTCACTTGGCAACAATGGAATGCGGAAGTGCTCGTTCTATCTCAAGGGATAGTTCCAGCCAAGGAACAATGTTGGAACTATACAAAGCGTGTTGCCACTCTCCTACTCTACACTGTGGACAAATGCATGCTTTTAATCCCGTTGCCTTGAATCTATATTACGTCCACATATTGACTAGTAGCAGCCAAGACAAGAATGCGCACCAAGCGTGACCAGTCATAAAACGGATTATAAATTTTGGCCTGGATTTACATGTGAAGAACGGCGGAAAGCAGAGCAGACGGCAAGTAAGCTGCTTCCTTGACTAGTGCTGTGAGCAGGACAGGACCCGACGTGAAATTCATTGGCTAACAAAAAAAAGCGATCTCGGTGTGATCGAGGCACAACGATACAAATGGCAACAGAGGAGGACATTTAAGCAGCAGCTTCAACTTAATCTAGGTTATTTCCGTCGGTAAACAAAAGCAGTGCACGTTCTTCCAACCAATTAAACTCACTGACTTACCAGAATTGTATGAAAGCAACGTTTAGTGCATAGCCTAATCGCCCAGACGCCACAGCAATGGCGAGACTGGTGACATTAGCAGCAGTCGTCGAATTGAGCACTTTGTATACAGCAGCGCACAGTATACAAAAAGCAGCAGCAAGCAAGCAAGCAGGAGGATGAATGCAAAACCTTCAGTTAAAGTAGCCGGTATAAGAGATTGGGTGAGCGTGTGATTGGCTGAGTGAATCATGTGGATGAGAGCGCCGGCGCGCTGACTGAGGTTCCCTGACTGAACTTGCTCTGCGCATGTCTACGACAGGCGCAAATGCTCATTTGTCCCAGTCCTTTTAATTGTAAATGTTTTTTTAATCTTTACTTTAAATTATATTACAATTCATGTATTTCCTATTGCATATCCTGTGTGTAGGCTATCATGTTAACGTATAAGTATCTTGTGTACACACACACACACACACTTTTTTTTTAAAGTTTTTTAAGGGACTGCAATGGAAATAATTCTTGCATTATTTTGATGGTCATTTTATATGTGTATTGTGTATTTTCTGTAGGCTACTGTCTGTATAAAAATTGTCAATAAACATATCAAAGTTCTAACATGTCTTCGCAGTATTTAGCCTACTAAATTATATGCTAGCCTACTGAAATCAGACTTAGTTAAAATCTCGCAATATGAGTCACAAACATATTCATGCTTTTTTCAACTTCAATTGATTTTAAGCCTTTAGACAATTAACTCAAATCAACTTTTTTATATAACAGATTTCGGTATTTTTGTTTGCCTGATCATCATTTAAATTATTAGTAGGAAATATTAACCACACGAGTCGACGGCTCGACGCACACTCACCCAAGCCTGAACTGTCGAGTCTCTTCTCTCTTCTCATTCCAGTCTTCTGATGCACGTTCTTCTCAGTAATATAGCTACTAACTAGACTAGCCTATACCGTTCTCTCCCGTAGCCAGCTACTTATTCATGTTATTTTTTAGGCTACTAGACATACAAAGCATGTGGGCAGTTCGGGGAGGGGAGATCATGACACCACCATTGATAGGAAAATGCCAGTAATTTGACCACCCGTAGGCTACTGCATTCATGCAGTGTTCTGCAATATTACAATATTACACGAGAATACCCTCTCGATCGTGTAATATTGCTTACCGGTGAATCATGCAATCTGACGTTAAAGCACACCCTAGGATTGCTTCTTCGACACTTTGCTAGTGCCTATAATTAATCCACAATGATCATCACCTTGTGAGTGCTGCCCATGGGGGGATTATCAATTAGCCTACCAGCCAGTCAGTCAATAAAGCCATTATTTCAGCTTGTCATTTTAGGACTATAGGCTACTATAGTGACTATAGTGACTTTATTTCAATTCATTCTCTAGGGGGATAATAGCACAGATACAGTTAGCAATTGTTTTAGTCGAACGACAGGAATACCCATGGTAAAGCGCGTCTATACCGCCTAAATCCGTTTTGTTACTGGCGGCTGGTCTATTATCATCTGTCCACAGGAATGACGGTACGTGTTAAGGTCAGTCTTTACTTTAGGCTATCACACTATTAAAAATATTCGCGGTCCTTCATAGTTACATATTTATGAAATCATATTCATATTACATATTTGTCATTGTTTTGTACTGTTATCCCCCCCATCAGAAATAGTTGTGGAATTACAGCTATTCTCGTTTGCTCGTGCAGAATAAGACCTAAGAAGATCTACATAGCAAACAAACAACGTCCGGGTTCCCATTCAAATATGTTTTACAAATGACTGCCTCAGTGCCTCTGCAGTTTTCAGTCTCTGCAAATAAACTCCCTGCTGGAGTTAATTTCCCTGTGACTGTGAGGTTTGTTTTTCTGTGAGTGCAGTGAATCAGAAGTTTGGTCACTGTTTATTTTCTATAATGTATTTCCATAGTTCTACTTCTACTTAGGCCTCTCCCAGCTTTTCCATTTTCACAGCACATATTTGGTTGGATTAACCCTCAAGAGGGCCCCTTATTTTTTATGGTTCCATTCTTTCATTATATTGTTGTCACCTGTTGTATTACATAAATATAAGATATTTAGTAGCAATATTTATTTTCTCTGACCAAGGATGTACAACAAATTTCAACTTCTAGTCATGCAGGACTTTAAATTTGGGCTATGGGTACCATCTGGGGTGAATAATTGTCATGGTGATTTTTGGGAAGGTATACCTGTACACCCTAATAGTATACACCCCCCTACTAGTGCTAGAAAAGATGTGATAGCATTGTAGCGCTGGTAGCTTTCTGTGTGTTATCACTCCATTCATAACCCCATATTAAAACACACTTTTCAAAATTATAGATAGAACCAAATGATGCATTCTATTATTATTGACCCTCTCTCCTTGGAAAATGCTAGCCCTTTTCGGAACCCTAGGTTACCTTTTCTGAATTTTGAACGGCGGTACCCTAGGGTCTCTCGTAGCTTATTCCACCCTCCATAGGACGCAGATTTACCCACTGTCTGTTCACGGAGACCTGTTCGATCGCTTGAGTGTTTGTGAGATGCATACAACAGCTTTAGGAGACCGCCGCAACGTGTGCGAAGCGACATTAAGCGCCGTTAAGTATCTTTTTTCCTTTTTTTGAAGTTTTCCTTTGCTGAAATTCTCTCTTCCTCACTTCCCATGTAAGCAAAGTTATTATATTTACACAGGGTAACTGGACTAAGCTCAAGAACTTGTTTACAGCCAGGCCCTGCATAGAACATTTCATGGTAGGGGTTCAATGCCTTGCTCAAGGGCACTTCAGCGGTGGTAATTTTAACATGCCGGTCCAGGGATGCGAACTAGCGACCTTCCGATATCAAGACCGCTCCACAAACCGTTCGGCCACCGCTGCCCCTAAAGGTCCCGCCTCCCACGACACAACAGCATTATAAACATCCTGCATGCACGCTGTCTGCCAATCAGAGGCAGTAACTAGGACGTGCAGCTAGCCAGTCGCCGCTCTGGAACGGTACAATGCGAAGTCAACAAGGAAGTCAAGGAAGAGAGAGGAGAGAGGAGTTCAGCGAAGCAAAGTTTCAAAATACTTAACGGCAACGGCGCTTAATGCCGTTTTGCCGTCTTTTGCGGTCTCCTAAAGCTGTAGTATACATGTATCTTTGAAACTTCTCACCAACACTCAAGCGACCGAACAGGTCTCCGTGAACAGACAGTGGCTAAATCTGCGTCCTATGGAGGGTGGAATAAGCTACGAGGGACCCTAGGGTACCGCCGACAAAAAATTCTGAAAAGGTAACAGGTGCCGAAAGGGGCTAGGAAAATGCTGGTCATAGCTCAGAATTGTGTTGCAATTGCGAATCATTGGAGTGGACTGGCCTTTAAGCAAAGGTTTCCACTGTAAATAACATAAAGATTTAATACCATGTTTACATACAGATTCTAAGCAAATGTATTATTAAATTCAATACATTTAATTTAGTGCATGTATTAATGCATATAGGATAACTTTTACTTTACAATTACATGAATATCACCGTTGCAGCAGGTGCTTTTTTCACAAATGATACGTAGCTTGCGGAGTTAGTTCAGTCAGATTCACTCGAGGGGTTTCATTCTGTGCTCAAGGGTGCATACATATACTCAAGCCCCCTTTTTTAAACTAGTCCCTTGACTTGAAGTGCTCTCGGGACTAAGTTCCCTCGTCAGGAAGTGTCCCTCCGGCTGAATCAAGTTCACTTGATTAGGTGCTGGGTATAAAAACAGTTTGGAAATGCACTCGCCCTCCTTGTGCAGAAACAGGAAACAGACACCATTCGATGCCACTGTTTCCTGTTTCTTGCCATCGTGCCATTGTGTTACCTGTTATTTTGTTTGTACAGTTATATTGCATTGCATCGTATATGTTTGTGTGACATGTGGATTTCATTACTATATGGACACTTAAAAGGAATTACAGCGTGACTGTCAAAAAGGACATTTCAAATCATTGTGTTAAAAGGTGTTTTGTTTGTGTGGTTTCATTTATAGTTTTTCACAGTGAGGTAAATAAAGAGCCCTTGTGAACATCAGCTGGAGCGTTATCCATTCTGCATCAGATGAAGATTGTTTAGGAGCAGTTTATTTATAATTTATTTGTGGTGGTACTTACATTTGTAGGTCACGGTTTCCATGCGGACAGAGAGCAGGGCTGCAATCGAGTTTAGATCACATTGTAGGTGTTGCACTGAAAAAAGTACAATCCCTCATCAACACCTACAAGGCCATGAGGCTATAAAAAACTATAATATAAACAAGTCATATAATATTGACATTCTGCCCCTGCTGCAGGGATGCTTATCATTCCTTGGTCGGACAACATCCCAACTTGCTTTTCCGTTATAGAGATGAGGGAAAGATGAACCACACAATAGCATCTTAAGACCATAGCCGGGGAGCCACAGACCCAAAAGCTCAAGGAATAGAGATTAACCTGTGATGTCATGACACACTTTTTATTTGTGTTTTATCTATTCACTTGGTCATTAAGGTACACAGAATGAGAGGTCTGCTCTGCCGGACAGCCGAACGCATCAGCAGATGTGCTCTCCCCCCATCCAAGCCCTGTACGATGAACTCTGTGTCAGCAAAGCTCACGGAAGGATTGAAGAGACCCCCGACTGTTTGGTGATGCTGTCGCATGGAAAACAGTTTTGCCGTCTCAAAGCCACTGGAAATAGACAGCAAAAAAGCTTCTTTCCCCAAACAATCAGGTACATGAACGAACTGATAAGAACCAGAGCGAAACAGGGCAAAGGAAAACACTACCCAACCCCCCTCCCCCCACACACACGCAAACACACACACACACACACACACACACACACACACACACCTTCGCCCTCTTCTCGCACTATTATGCTCGAATTGCACCTTTCCAAACTAAATCTGTTGTATATGTAACATATAGCCTTTTTGAGTGCAACCACTCCAAAGAACAGCAATGTCCGTGTCCGCCTGTCCTATGTGTTCACCTATGTATGTGTTCACCTATGTATGTATGTATGTATGTGTTAATGAGCACCATAATGAGTACCAGTAGGGGCGCTGTTTGCCAGAAACAGAGAGAGAGAGACAGTGTTGCCTGCTAATGAGAGAGAGAGAGAGAGAGAGAGAGAGAGGAGGGGGGGGGGGGGGGGGAGGGAGAGGGGAGTTGCACCACTCGGTTCACACGGGTGTGATTTTTGTTTTGCTGCTGCATTCTCTGAAGGAAGCCAAACTAAAATAAGTTTTACTCTTATGTACACGTAACAATAAAGTACTTTCTATTCTATTCATTGCCCGTCAACAATATTCATTGTTTACCTGATATCCTAGTTTCTTTAGGCACTTCACTGTTCTCTCTTAACCAGTAGCCTTAGGCTAGTGGTTAAGATTTTGGCTTTTCATGTGGGAGACCATTTAAATGAGGAAAACAGGAGTTCAAGTGCAGGAATATATTTTGTCCAATATGAACAGCATTTCTTTCTTCTTCGCATTTGTTATTCTGAGGTACAGAAACATCACCATCTTTACTCCCTGCAGTGCTGCCACAGCTGTATTGTAAGCATATATGTGTATGTGAAGCGTTTTAAAATCAGTGGTTTTGAGCTTTTGACAGCCTGTGCCGAATGTCATACAAAAGCGCCCTCCCGATCAGTAGCAGTGTCCGTCCAGGATGGGAGATTCTGCACAAGCTGTATATATTATACCGGTGTATATAAATGTTTTTCTGTTCTTTTTTTTGCCAAGGCAGAATATCATTTTTACCACCTTGTTTTTACAAACATGTCAAAACATTACAATTTGCTATAAAACGTTTAGTCTCGCGTTACCAGACTGTTGACTCTCGCAATTTCCAAATGCTTCATCATACAGTCTGGACCAACGGAAGAGCTATCATGAGTAAGCGATAAAGCGGAAGTGGAGCCTCCTCCCCACTTCCGTTTCGTCTTTACAGTCACGCAAATTCATTCTAATATAAATAGAAATCATCTAAGCATATATAGCTTGTTGCTTAGCAGAAAAGGAAATACAAAAATAAAATGGAAAGAAATATATTTTCGTGAACGGAAATGGCATCTTCCTTACTCCGCTCATGGGGGCTATAATTCCAGGCTATAGGATTCGGAGATTGTGGAATAGTTGCTACGTGAGACTATAAAACTTTGGGAAAGAGGAACCCTCCCCCCCCCCCCCCCCCCCCCGCCCCCCAGTCCTTGATAGCAAGACGTATATATATATATTTCTTTTTTAGTTTTTTCATGTCATATGAAAGCAGGGAATCATAGCTTCAAATTGAATTATTGGTTGTTCAGTTTGACCCACCAGTTTCGGAGATATGGCTTATAGAGTAATGTCTTGTAGAAAACAGGCTTGAAAGGTTCACTTATGTGGTCTCTAACATTACACCTAGCTACATGTTTAAGCATTTATTTCATAATTACATGTCGATGTCAGCTCTGACAGTTATTTCAGACATGCTCTAGTATGTGAAAAAAGCTGGAGGTTGAGTGATGGCAGGCTCTCAGTCAAATCTGGTCCTGGACCTATCCTGGGGATAGGTCAAAGGTGGGGCTATAACCAGCTGAACTAGTTTTACTGTCAATTTTTAAATCAGCAACCAGTTCCCACTCATTCAAGTTAAACATGAATACATGTGAGGTGAGGTTCCAAACAGGGCTAATTAGGAATAAGAACATTAGGAAGGAAGCTGAGCCCAACTGACCCAGCACTCTGAGGCTGAGGCACTGCACAGATAAGCTATAGTGCTGGTATTCACAGGGATGTTAACACAACACTGCAACATATCGCAACGTCACGGCAACATATCGCAAGATTCGCAATGCAACGTCTTATGAGCTTGTAGAGCTGCCATTTTTGCCAGATGTCTCATGTTTGCCCCAGAATGAGGCACTATAGGGTTCTTGTGGTTAAAGTAGCCAATATCATCCCAAAATACTTGGAACACTGGACTTGTGAATACAGGCCAGCCGCTCTGACATTAATGGTTATGTAAAGCTTTGAATGCCTGATACTGGCCTGTCAGGACTCAAACCCAGTCGCTGGTCAGACCCAAATGCAGGAACAATTAAACTAAAGTAGACTTTTGCAGCAAACAACTCTTGAACAAACAGAAAATGATTCTGTCATGCAGCTAGTAAGCATGGTACTTATATAGTCTATTCTCTGGGGATATTTAAACCAGATCAGGCACAAGTGAGTTTAACAGGTGAATCAACTCAGCACGAAGGCGCCAGGTGAGAAGAAAGTGCAGAGGGGAAATGGGAGTGGCATGCAGTGGCACAGGCAGCGACTGTGACAGGCCGACGCTTTGCTTAAAGAGCAAACTAGTCAAGGATACAGCAAATGTGTACTTTACCACATCCTGCAAGATCTCCCTGCCAAACACCTACAGTATGTCAATATCTTTGCTTTAACACCCACAGTAATGTTTCAGAGTTGCTCCACTCCAAGCTAACCCAGTTAGCTATCTGTACATTATAGTCAAGTGCTGCAAGTTAATGCGATACTATTTAACTAGTCTGAGAAAATTATTTACTGGCATATTCTAGTTTGTTTTGATCAATTATTATTGACATAGGCCCTATGGGCACAAAGTGGCCTCCAATCCTCCATTTTAGCTTGGGACAGTCAGCTGATCTGGTAAACAGTCAATTAAGCAAAATGTCTAATTCAGTAATATTTATTGAACAAGTTATAACTTTATTATTATTACTATTATTATTACCAGTAAGACGCCCTGAGGGCGAGAAGCGACCTCACTTTTTACGTGCACGCATCCGCCTGGGTGACGGCAGACTGCTGGGCGAGCGCTGGTGCCTTGGCATGTGGGGTCAGAGCAACATAAGAATTAATTCTGTACTGGCCATATATGGAGCGTCTTACAGGGGTCCGTGGATTATTTCCTTATTTTCCTAATGTAGCAGCTTGGTTGAAATGAGTTGAGATTCCAGGCAAAGTCCATCATTTATTCAAACAAGATTCAAGATTCAATAATCTATTTGCCATGTCAACAAGTTGATAGGAATTTGTCTTGGTTCATACTCAACATATACAGACAACCATATATACACAAACAAGAAGGACAATACAAAAACCAGCAGGATAGGCAATTACATTCAGTTTTTTAAAGTGCTATATGCATATTGATACAAGTTCAGATGTCTAATGGCTACGGGGTAAGTGCTATCTCTGAAGCGAGATGTTGAGCTCTTGATACTTCTATATCTCCTGCCTGATGGGAGGAGATTGAAGAGGTGATGTGCAGGATGGGAGTTGTCTGCAATGATTTATTTTGCCTTCCTAATTATTCTGGTGGAATAGAGTGAGGAAAGTGTAAGGGAGGCGACATCCAATGTTTTTTGATGCGCGACATACTACTCTTTCCAGCTTTGATTTGTCTTGAGAGGTTGTGTGACCAAACCAGACAAGCATGGAGAAGGTAAGAACACTTTCAATAGTGGCCCTATAGAAGTGAGTCATGGCTGCTTGGCTGACTTTAAACCTCTTAAGCTGCTGCAGGAAATAGAGACGCTGGTGTGATTTACCTATTATGAGACTGGTGTTAAGATCCCATGATAAGGATTCATGGATGGTGGTCCCGAGGAACCGGAAGGAGGAAACTCTTTCTACCTCTTTCCCCTTGATGAAGAGGGGGGAGGCGACGCGATATCTTTTTCCTAAAGTCGATGAACATCTCTTTGGTTTTAGAGATGTTTAGAATCAAGTTGTAACTCTCACACCATCTCACCAGCTCCTCTACTGCTCTGCGGTAGTCGGATTCAACCTCGTTGGTAATAAGACCTACTAAAGATGAGTCATCAGCAAACTTATACATCAGAACAAGGCATCTTCCATAGTTACATCAGGTTACCATCATAACAAAGTCATCGTTCCATAGTATAGGCCAGGCCAAGCATGTTCGTCATGGTCTCCCCTTGTCTTTCAGTCCCTCCGTTCTCTCACTCCTCCCTCTATAGCTCTTCTGTGTCCCATGTTTTATTTCACAAACATCAAACAGCGCATATAGTGGGTGTCACCTTTGTTTCTCTGTGTGTGTGTGTGTGTGTGTGTGTGTGTGTGTGTGTGTGTGTGTGTGTGTGTGTGTGTGTGTGTGTGTGTGTGTGTGTGTCGGGGGAAAGTCAACTGTGACAGTCACTGTAAAGCATAGAGACAAACTGTAGCCTCCTACCCTAAAGAATGGCTCTGGTCAACCAGGATAGCCCCAGGTGGTCTGTTTTGAAAGCATCCTGAGTGATGAATGTGTTTCTACAGCTGCCTATAGCAACTTTTAGAGATAACCTGCAGATAGCCTTTTTCTTTGGCCATCTGTTAAACATACTATTTCAAACATGAGAAGTACAATTAGACTGTAGCTCTGTTAAGACGTGCCCAAATGCTGTCTCTCCAACCAGAGATTGCCTCCTGCTTGTGGAACAATTGATATGCAAATAGACCTTCAGTTCTAGGTTAAATGAAGTCAGAGGAGAAATACAGAGTTAAAGTTATATGTACAATATATGTACTAACCATGTAGTTATTAATATGCTATATGATTCATAATACATCACACAGATGGCCATATATTGTGGCGTGATGTCACGAGGCATGACCATATATAGAGGCGTGATGTCACGAGGCATGACCATATATAGAGGCGTGATGTCACGAGGCGTGACCATATATGGAGGTGTGATGTCATGCGGCGTGACCATATATGGAGACGTGGGGTGACTAACTAACTAACTGATGGACGGAAGATGCAGATTTTCATAGTAAATGCGACCTGCGGCCGCAACGACCTACGGTCGCAATTATTATTATTATTATTATTTGCGACCTTCGGTCGCAAATAATAATAATAACTATGGAATCGTACATACCCCGTCAGTGTATTACTCAAAATCCCCCTGCATGGGGAAAGCCCCCATATATGGTGCCCAGGTCTCGTGACATCACGTGACATCATCAGGGATGGAGCCCATGGAGATCCCTGATGTCATCAATATTAGTATAATATACTAATATTGATGACATCAGGGATCCATATTATGGATATATGTCAGAACCTGTTTTGAACTTCTGACATTCCATATGTTTATCCTTCCCCATCCATCCTTTTGACTGATACCTGTCCATTTTAAACTCTAGACGGGCCTGCCCCAAAGTTATTTGTGCAGCCGCACCCGGCAGCCGGCGAAAACTAGAGTTCTCAACAGGCCCGAAAATGAAGGCCCCTACCTGGGCCCTCATCAAACCTTGTACACTCAAGACACTGCCCCCGCTGCCACCCTTTGATCTCCATATATGGAGCAGACCTGTTCTGACATTCCATGTTGATCCTCAATGATTTGACCTCATTAAACCCTGTACACTCAAGTCTTACTGGTTATTATTTTGTAAGGAGGAAGATGAGGATGATGATGCTGATGATGAGGAGAAGGCCCAACAACCATCCATTGCAGCAAAGAACAGTAACCCTTCCAGGCAACCAGCTTTACCTCACACAGATGTAAAGGGTGTTATAGCATTGATTTATGCCTAAAAAATGGAGTTAGGTGGTTTCTTTCTCGACAGCTTTATGCTATATTTGGCAGTGATTTGTCAATAGGTGATTGATTGATTGAAAACGTTATTTCATGGGTAAAAAAAAAACGAAAACGAAACAAGACAGAAAAAGAGATAGCCTATGTATAGCAGACTATTGTCACTCCAAAAGGTCTATATCAAGTAAAAACATAAACATTGCCTCCAGTGTTTCCAGAAGCAAGAGGAAATGATTGTATCACTCATTCTTTGATTCCTTCAATCTATGAATCTAAACATAGAAATCCTCAGTACAGCATGAAAGGTGGGTACATTACTAGTCACAAACATTTCACTTGCACTGGTCCATCTTGGGAGTTTCAGGAATATTAAAAAAGCATCATTATACTGTATGCCACCTGAAGTCTTTTCAGTTTTGCAGTAGGTGCAGTAGGTTTTAAAAAGTGCTATTTTAACATTGTCTGTACATGTAAATGTATAGCTTACAGCACTGGCTCTGCACATCATTCATCATTATCATCCCTGATTATGTGACCCAGGTATTTAAACTTTTTAACCTCTAAAACTTCACCTGCAAAAGAGAAAGAGGGAAAGGTGAGCTTCTGGTCGTTCTTTGTTCTAGTGATCATAACCACACTCCTTTTAGAGTTTAACTTTATATCAAATAAAAAGCCGTATTTTGAACAGACCCTGAGTAGCTGCTGTAAGCCAGCACTGTAAGGTGAGAGTACAGTACAACTAAATCATCTGCAGATCATATGATATATACAGTAAGGTGATCCCCCACCATGCAACCAGTTTTACACTCTTTTAACTGTTAACCAAATAAATCAACCAAATACAAATTAAATAGTATTGGCGACAAAATTTCCCCCAGCGCACTCCATTTGACACTAGAAAGGGTGTGGACCATGGGTGTGGACCATGGGTGTGGACCTACTCGTTCCCCATGCACCTAGCCTGCATAGTTTGCTGCGGTGTATCTGTTGTTACATTGGCCTGGTCATATAGCTATAAGCCAAAACGTCCACTTGATCTACATTCTCCCATGCAGGTGTTATCTAGTATATCCACAAATAAGATAATGCATACAAGCCCTTACAGTTGAGGAACTTTTGGGCATGTCGTTTTAAGTTAAAATAGCTTAGGCCTTAGTGAATTAAGCAGTTTGGTTGGTTTCACCACGGAGCTATACAGTATTTTCCATAGTAGTATTACAGGTATGTTATTTCCAACCAGGAGATGGCGCCATTGAGTGAACATAAGATAGTTTTGCTCACTGAAAACAGACTGACTCTGACCATAGTATCAAACATCTTCTCATGATGAGATTCTCACAAAAGGGAAATTACAAGTGCAAACAAAACAGCAAAACAATGACATAAACACGCGTTTGTCCGAGACTGCTGCTGCGATAAATTAAAGAATAATGAAAAAAAAAAAAAAACTGTTATCATATGAATTAAGACATTGAATGCCACAACACTTTTTAGTGGTGCTAGCCACTCCAAGGCACAGCTTTGTGTGTATGTCTGTTTGAGCACGGAACAAACAAACAGACAGAATTGTATGTTTGTACCCCCCCCCCCCCACACACACACACACACACACACACACACACACACGCACACGCACGCACTCATACACATACACACACACACACACACACACACACACACACACACACACACACACACACACACACACACACACACACACACACACACACACACACACACACACACACACACATACACACACACACACACACACACACACACACACACACACACACACACACACACACACACACACACACACACACACACACACACACACACAATACACTGCAGGCTGCCAAATGTCTCTAAAATTCTCTATCCATTAGGGGGAAAACACCAATTCTGTTGCTTATATGCAAAGCCAGCATAAACAATCTTGTGGTTCTGGTGGGTATAACATTGTGACTCTAAATGTGTAGACTTCTTGTAAATTATCTGATTTTTTACAAAAAAGATGTTTTACAATAATTGATATGCTCTCAAGAGTTAAAGATCTATAAGGTTCCATTTGGTTAGCAACTCTACATCTTTTAGCTGGAGACCACCTGGAACGCCCTCATGGACCATGGACTGAGAACCACATATAGAAGACATCCTTTTTAGTGTCTGCTATCAGTTGTGTGACAGTGAGTGAAGTTTGCTTATGTTACGTTATATTATGTTACGTTTGACACCTGCTGCTAATAGAACCAGGAAGTGTCACAGCAATATGGGGAAATGTCTATTCTGTGGCGCAAGACATGGTATTTGCGAATTCATTTTATGAAATGTTGTGTCTAGTGATCCTGGATTTAGAACACAATGATGAAATTGGTGAGTAATAATAATGTAATGCTCTGTTCATAGGCCAGAAGGTATTGCCACAGTTTGATGAGATGGGAGATCAACAGGTTTGAGATATTTGCAGTGTGGGACGATTATTTGGGAGCGATAATATGTGCCTCACAGGGGGGTTAACATATGAGACACACACACACACACACACACACACACTGTGTCAGACCATGGCAGCACCCTGGAGAAACAACACAATGTTACTTTATTGTAGGATACATTACTCAGGGTAACACTGACCAAACCCCATACATTGCCTCAACCCTTTGCACTATAACCAGGACTCGTATTACCCCCCCTCCCGAGCCCCTCATGCACCACATGCACAAAAACACGTCCTTCCTCCTTTGGGTGTTGTCCATCCAGCTGATGTAGAGCATTTTTGCCAATTTTATATTGATTCCCTCTGCAGTTGCTGTCAGTTATGTTATTTCTTTGCTGGGTTTCTTTTGCTCTCACCTTTACCTGTGTAACTGACATGACATAATGTTGATTTAACCTGATAATAACTTTGTTCAGAACAAAGCCTATTGATTGACTTCCACAAGATCGCTCCCTTCAGACCATGCTGTGCTGTCAGCCACAGAGAGCCTACCTTGCATATTAACATTTCAGTACAGACCACTCCTTTAAACCGTTTTTTTATTTAGAAAAGAAGGAGATGAACCTGTCAGAAATAATAATGGATGGATGGAGAGGAGGGCGAAGAGAAACGATGAGGAAGAGGGAGAGTTAAGAGAGAATGGGGATGAGGAGGGTGAGGATGAAGGGATGATTGTGATGATGTGGTGAGGATGAGGGGGGAGGAAAGGGGGGGTGAGGATGAAGGGGCGAGGATGGGAGGTGTGGATGAAGCATATATAGTTAAAAGTAATAGAGAGGGCACCAGAAATCCTCTCTCATCCACTTGCACATGGAGTTGCTCACCTGCATCCATTGAATTTGCAAGGGAGTTTAGATTGGGTCCCTTACTCACTCCTCACTCGCACACAGACTCTGATGTCATGGCCACCGGGCTGCGTCCGCTCCTATTGTTAATAAACTTTATATCTTTCTGCTATTAAAGTGCATTTTCATTACGTTTTAATATACTTTTAGACTAACAAACATATCGGAACGAAAATACATCGCATGGATGCAACTGGGACGTATCCTCAGTGATGTATCCAAAGGTCATCGGGGTTTCGGGTCTCGCAAACATCATATCCCTCACTCGGGTGACCCAGCCGGGGTGATCAAGTCCCGACTTACGTTTGATTGATTGATTGAAATCTTTATTAACAGTTTGTAGAATTTACAGTACATTTTAAGCACAAACTCAATACAAAGACTGTCAACTGTGAGTGGACGACCCAATTAAGCATTACACTTGTTTACAACAGGGTCCACATTGTTCAATTCATCAAAACATTTAAAGACATACAAACATTTAGAGACATACAAATAGACATTTCTCTGTAGGTAAAGAACAGAACAGGAATTCATCATATGGGAAGCAAAAAAGGGAAAAGATACAATATACAGTGAGGGAAAAGGGGGGGGGGGTGGGGGGATTCAGATTTTACAGAGGCCAGTTTCGAATTGCAGCCATCCGTAGGTGCCCTTTGAGAGCGGTTTTGAAGGAGTCAAGGGATTCACATGTCTTAATGACTGTTGGTAGGGCGTTCCACATTTTGGTGGCATAGGAGCGAAAATAATTTAGTCCCTTGTTTGTGCCGAATCTGGGTTGTACATGGTTTGTTGCACTCCCTCTGGTGTTGTGGGTGTGGACTTCGTTTACATTAAGGAAGTATTTAGACAGGTACATGGGTATCTTGGTGGTGTATCGAATCTTGTGGACCAGACCCATTGCAAGATGCTGTACTCTGTCGTCGACCCTAAGCCATCCCAGCCTGTCAAAGTGGGCAGGGGTGAGGTGGGTTCGGGGGGTGAGGCCAAGTAGGAGCCTGACCAGTTTGTTTTGAGAGGTCTGGAGCCTTGTTTTAAGGGCCTTTGAGGTGCTGTGGTACCAAGAGGTGGATGCATAGTCAAAGAAACCTTGTACGAGGGCTCCTGTTAAGGTCTTCAAGGTGTTTTTGCTGACCTACGTCCCAGTAGCCACCCTCGATCAGACCCACTAGGGAAAGACAGAGTCGCACAATCCGTTGGAACCACTCCGGAACTACTATGCCGGGACTGAGAGGTACAATTCTGGCATAATATCATATAATTATCAAACATAATGTATTTTTGCTAAATATTGCTATATTTTTTTTAATGGTATAGCGATTCAGGGCTGGAGCTAGGCTAAAATCCTGCCACACTTTGGGAGTGTGTGTGTGTGTGTGTGTGTGTGTGTGTGTGTGTGTGTGTGCATGTGCGTGTGCGTGTGCGTGTGCGTGTGCGTGCGTGTGCGTGTGTGTGCATGGGTGCGTTCATGCTTATAAGCGTGGGTGAGTGTGACGCCTCAGAACACAACGTGTGGGAATTAAACTCAGGTTGACATGTTCTCTCACAAACTGAATACAGGTATGACAGAATATAGATTATAGAATTGCTTAGTTACTGAGGTTGTATAACGACTATTAAAACATGTTTACCTAGGCTGATGGGGACC
>NC_139718.1:24008959-24046459 GCF_964188405.1 Protomyctophum parallelum | reverse complement strand
ATCTCCTCTTCACCACCTGCCCCCCCCCCCCTTCTCTTTCATTTGTTCCCTTTTATTTCTCTTTCTTTCTCCCTCTCCCTCCATCACTCTCTCCTCCCATCTCCCTTGGGGGCCCCACCCGCCTTCCCACAATCCCACTTTACCATATAGCTGGGGAAGTCTGCTGCCACACCTCGCCCCGCCTGCACGCCTCTGTACATTAATTGGACAGACAGAGTCATTCACAGTGTGATGTGAAGGGCGCCAGCATGTTGCATGTGGATGCTTTCATAAACTCATGTGTCCCACGCACGCACACACGCACGCACGCACGCACGCACGCACGCACGCACGCACGCACGCACGCACAAACACACAACCTCTTCTTCTTGACCACCTTCATCTCAGCAGCTGACAGCCCTGCTGCAGGATAATTGAGAGTTCTATAGATGGCGTGGGGAGAGCATTGATTCTCCTCTCCCTCCCTCGCTCTCATTCCATTTTCTTCTCTTCTCGCCTCCTCCTTCACTTCTTCTTCCTATCTCTCCATCTCTCTCTGTCTGTCTGTCTGTCTGCCTCTCTCTATTTCTCTCTCTGTCTCACTCTCTCTTTCTATAGATCTGTTTCTCTAATAACAGCTTTTAAGTGCTGCATTTTGCAGTGTGAAGCTGACCTCCATATGTAGAGCAGTAAAATGCTAACTGCGTCTGTCTGTCTGTCTGTCTGTCTGTCTGTCTGTCTGTCTGTCTGTCTGTCTGTCTGTCTACTATCTATGTTTACACATCTATTTCAATGAATGGATGGATGGATGGATGGATGGATGGATGGATGGATGGATGGATGGATGGATGGATGGATGGATGGATGGATGGATGGATGGATGGATGGATGGATAGATGGATCAATCAATCAATCAATCAAGCCGGTCAAGAGCATCCCCTCTACAGAGACCCACCAATCCCTTCATTAGCAAGCGCCCTTTAGGAAGACATCTCGAGCAGAAACTGTCTCTGGGTTGGCCACTTGGCGGCCATATGCCGAAAGAAAACAGGGACACAAAGGTGCACGGTAACAACATAATCCATTGATCTGCAGCCAGGGAGGAAAACACAAAAACTCCAGGGAAGAAGTCAAGTATTTATATATACAGATCTAAGTACAGTCTATGTTATATCTTTTACATGAAAATATATTGGATATTGAATTTCATCGTTCATTTGAAAATTCTGTACTTACTACTGTATTGTATTGTAAAAACAATATTAAGCAACCAAATGGACCCTTGTGGGCCCATTTAGATCAATGTGTACACTGTCAGAGTTAAATTAAATTCAACACTGAGGATTTCACTGTGTAGCCACATATATATATATACGCTCTGAGCGTCAAGCTAAAGCTCTCCCTCAACAACACTGTTTAGCTTCTCTCTCTAATGGCTGTTTATCCACAATTTTTCCCGTCACTATGTTCTTCCTTCACCCTGTTTCTTTCATTTGTTTTTATTTGTCATAATTATCTCCCCACTGTCACCAGACTGGGTGATGATTATACTGGTGCATTGTTATCTTAGCTGATGTAGGTGCTGCTGTGTGATTTGAATGGCACTTGTTTGTCTTCACTAACAACGTTGTTTTCCTCCTCTTCTGCCGTATTTCAAAGTGCAATGGAGCTCCTTGTTTATCATCACTCATCTCTCCAGCCATGGGCGTTTCTGTTGCATCATCAGCACCATGCTCACGTCTGTGTGTCAATTACGGAGGGATTTGATTGCAGCGGTGCCAGGAAACACATAATGTTGCTTACGATATTGAATAAACAATATGCCTGTAAGTGTGCAGGACTTGTACTAACTATATCAACCCCGCACACACGCGCGCGCGCACGCACACACACACACACACACACACACACACACACACACACACACACACACACACACACACACACACACACACACACACACACACACACACACACACAGCTGTCTCCTACTTCCTGTGACCATTTAGATTAGGGGCTAGAGGAATGAGCCTTTGAAATCTGTCAGAATTTGTACCTCCAGGGGCACGGTGGCACAGTTGGTAGTGCTGTCGCCTCACAGCTAGAAGGTCCTGGGTTCGATTCCCGCTCGGGGTGCTGTGGGTGCTGGCGGTGTGTTTCCTCCTCCACGTCATCAGTGCCCATACCCGAGGCGGTGTTGGCGAAAGGGCCTTTCTGTGTGGAGTTTGCATGTTCTCCCCGTGTCCCCTAGGGTAGGTACCCTCACAAAAACATGCAGTAATCCTGGTCTCTAAACTGCCTCCCCCTGGCCAGCCGGGGCGCCTGATGGAGGGGAATGGAACTGGTTGGAATAACGTGTTCCTTCCACGCGCTACGTCCAACCAGGGAAACTCCCCCTGTCAGGTGTAAAGGAGCAACTTGGACACTCAAGCATGAAGGAAGCATGAGTTCAAGTCTGTTGCTCTCCCCAGGTTGGCGGAGGGTGTGTAGAGCCCAGGATCACATTAGATAATTGACACAGGGGTGAAAAATGGGTTACAAAATCGTGGGATAAAAATTATTAAAAAAAAAAGGTACCTCCTTGTCTTGAGCAGGGTATCTGCTGACACAGTGAGTTTACAGTATTGAACAACGGCAATTAACAAAAGACAGTGAAGAAATGGAGCACGCTTGGGGAGGTAATGTCTTCAGTGGAGATGGAGACACTCATCAGGTTCACCGTCAGTAAATCCTGGCTGTCTGCATGGCATGCAAGGTTCTATAGCCTCTACTCTCCATGGTGTTTTAATGAGCTAACACACACACACACACACACACACACACACACACACACACACACACACACACACACACACACACTCAGTGAATTCCTCACCCTGTTTCTGTCTCTCTGACTCACACACCTACTGGTATGCATGGACACACGCGTACACATATTTATTTACTGTATCTCTTTCTGACACTATGGGCTGTATTTTGCGTATCTTAAGTTAAGTTAAGTACCAGGTCTTATTCCCTAACTTGAGTAAACTAAAGACCTGGAGGCGTGATCAATGCTCTTTGGCCACTCAGAATAGCCAAATGGCATTGATCACGCCTCCAGGTCTTTAGTTTACTCAAGTTAGGGAATAAGACCTGGTACTTAAGACACGCAAAATACAGCCCCAAATCTCTTTCTCCCTCTCTTCCTCTCATACACACACACACACACACGCACACGCACACACACACACACACACACACACACACACACACACACACACACACACACACACACACACAAGCACCCTAAAGAGATTGCCTCATTCTATCATCATTGGCCTTATTTTGAGGGAGACATGTACAGGTATACTGCAGGAAAAAGAAGTCAAGAGGACGTATACATCAGTGTCTATGTTAACAGAGCATCACATTCCAAAGCCTCTTCTCATCTAATGCTCCATTACCTCCACTGTCATCATGCAGAAAGATTATTGCTGTTGGGTGGAAACCTTGTACAGTATGTCCAAAATGTTACTTTTTTATGATTAATTTGGTTTTTAACTAAAATTGTGAAATGAGCAGATACAAGCTCACAGCGTGCCGTGATGTGACGCGTTGTGATCTTAGTCTTACAGATTTGCCATTCACTACTCATGTGAGACACTCTCGTATGACGAAATGGGCCAATAATTTATGAAAAAAGGTTTCTGCCCGACAACAACGATATGAAAAAAGACATAAGATAAATAAAGCGAATACCCGACACCACTCTCCAACACGCACTGCTGGCTGGAACCCATGTGGATGAAACTGTGTGTGTGTCTCTGTGTGTCTTTGTATAGCACTGACGGTCTATTTGCACTGCATGTGCGCGCGTGCGCACGTGGGTGCATGTGCGCACGTGTGTGCACGTGCGTGCGTGCGTGTGTGTGTGTGTGTGTGTGTGGGAGTGAGAGTGTGTGTGTCACTGTGTGTGTCACTGTGTGTGAATGAGACAGTGACTGTGTGTGTGTCTGTGCTTGTGTGGGGAAATGTTCATTTCCAGGCTTTGCAGAACTGTCTAAACAATGCCACTTTAAACATCCGCTGAAACCAATACGCACGCACACACACACACACACACACACACGCACACACACACACACACACACACACACACACACACACACACACACACACACACACACACACACACACACACACACACACACACACACACACACTGCTTGTGATCTGGCATGTGATCTGAGAGAGTAAAGCTCATAGTGGACACTCAGGGTCTGGGACAGCAGAGATAGATAGCTCTTGTTTATCTGGAGCTACAGCTGAATATTTACAAGAGTAGCACATACATACTGTAGGTGTGTGTGTGTGTGTGTGTGTGTGTGTGTGTGTGTGTGTGTGTGTGTGTGTGTGTGTGTGTGTGTGTGTGTGTGTGTGTGTGTGTGTGTGTGTGTGTGTGTGTACATGCGCGGATGCACACTGTTGTTTGTGTGTGTGTGCTTGTGTGTGTGTGCATGCTTGTCTGCGCGTGTGCATGCACATGTCTTTGCAGAATCAACTCAAGGCTTTCGGTTGCCAGGCAACCTGCACCGATGATTCTGCTTTCTCGTTAACAACCCCCAAAATAGACAAACTTGAGCAAACACACACACACACACACACACACACACACACACACACACTGAACGTATGTGCACACACATACAAACTGCACAAAGCACAGGTACTGTAACACAGGAAGACATTGTACATAAAAATGAACACCTAAAATAAACGAACCTGTGTGCACGCACTCACGCACAGACACGTGCACGCATGCACACACATGCACACAAACACACACACACAGAGAGAGAGAGAGAGAGAGAGAGAGAAACAGCGATGATTAGTTACAGTATGTTCTGTGTTCTACCCCCCGGAGTGCAGCTTAGCTGCGTCGAGAACTGCCGTAGAGTATAAGGAAGGAAACGACAACAACACAGTAGAACATGTAGGCCTACTTCTGTTCCCACAATTCCCTGCTCCTATCAGTCTCCTCGCTCGGTCTGTCTCTCCTCCTCCAACCCTACTTCTCTTCCCACAATGCCCTGCTCCTATCAGTCTCCAGGCTCGGTCTGTCTCTCCTCCTCCAACCCTACTTCTCTTCCCACAATGCCCTGCTCCTATCAGTCTCCAGGCTCGGTCTGTCTCTCCTCCTCCAACCCCTCCATCCTCTTCTGACTTGCGTGGAGAGAATAAATCCAATCCATTATCATCATGGACCAGGAGAGACGCAAGGACGAAGACAATGAAATGCTTCACATGGCTTCCTTTGACACATCCATCATGGCATGTTAGAAAATGCCCACGAAAAGCGAAAACACAACGCCTCGCCTTTGCCGGCAAGGGAGGTAACGGACGATTGGTTAAAAAAAGAAGAAAAAAAAACACAAAATAAGACAGAGCAGAGGGGCCAGTCGATGTCAGACCCGCCCACACGCATATTAGTGTTGTTCAAATTGTATCTCTGGGAGGCTTATGTTTGGGGGTTGCTTGTTGCTTTGAGGAGGAGAGGCCAAGGAAAACCTCTAAACGAACCTCTGTATCTCTATCTCTCTGTGTGTGTGTGTGTGTGTGTGTGTGTGTGTGTGTGTGTGTGTGTGTGTGTGTGTGTGTGTGTGTGTGTGTGTGTGTGTGTGTGTGTGTGTCTCTCTCGCTTCTAGCTCACATTTAAATAACTCCGTTTTTTATGAGCAAATCTATTCCACAATTACACAGCGAATAATTACCTACAGCTGAGTACGGAGTATGAAATCACTATTCAGTGTCAGATTATTAATCACTACTCCCAACCTGACCTGGCTCTTCAGCTGTGAAATTATAGTTCTACTTTAGCAAACAACAATAATGGACTGTGCTGAGATGAGCAGGGAGAGAGAGAGAGAGAGAGAGAGAGAGAGAGAGAGAGAGAGAGAGAGAGAGAGAGAGAGAGAGAGAAGAGAATGAGTTCATGGTACACTGTGCTGGAATTCAGAGTACAATAATTACAGCAGTGCTCCTGCCATTGTGTCTTAGGAAGCTGAATCCAGCCAAAGCCAATTCCAATTCATCTTTATTGAAGCTATAGTCAGCATCCCGGCTGGCAGGAAGGAGGGAGGGAGGGAGGAAAGAGAACAGAGAGAAGAGCTTGTGGAGAGAGAGAGAGAGAGAGAGAGAGAGAGAGAGAGAGAGAGAGAGAGCGAGAGAGAGATGGGGTGCAAAAAGGATAGAAAAGCAAAGATGCATGAAAGGTTGAGTACTTCTATTAGTTTCTAGCCACACTGTACAGCATAGGCTTCACCCTCACAACCAATCACTCCTCATAGCAGCTGTGCATGTATGTGTGTGTCTCCACGCATCGCATATGATTGTACTTGCATGTTGTCGGTGAATGTGAGAGCGTCTTTGCATTCGGGTTTTATGCATATAACCATATGTGTGCATACATTAGCATTTTGGTGTTTTTTTTTTTTTTTTTAAAGATATTTTTTTGCGGCTTACGCCTTTTATTGATTTTTTAAGGGACAGATAGTAGGCTGACAGGAAACGGGAGAGAGATGGGGGGATGACATGCGGTAAAGGCCGTGTCGGGTCCGGGAGTCGAACCCGCGGCACACCGCGACTGGATCACCAGTCCGGTGCCCAGACCGTTACGCTACGGCCTGGGCCATTTTAGTGGTTTTCTGTGTGCATTTATTAGGTTTTCTTTTTCTCTCATGCTTTTTGCTCCTCTCTGTGTGTGTGTGTGTGTGTGTGTGTGTGTGTGTGTGTGTGTGTGTGTGTGTGTGTGTGTGTGTGTGTGTGTGTGTGTGAGGGTGTGTGTGTGTGTGTGTGTGTGTGTGTGTGTGTGTGTGTGTGTGTGTGTGTGTGTGTGTGTGTGTGTGTGTGTGTGTGTGTGTGTGTGTGTGTGTGTGTGTGTGTGTGCGCGCACGCGTGCGTGCGTGTGTGCGTGTGTACTGTAGTGTAGATGTATTGTACACACCTTTACATTTGAGTGTGTCTGTGCAAGCATTTGCATGCCCTTGTATTTGTTGCTGCTTGCTGTTGCAGGAGTGCAGCTTTTAAATCCAGGAGGCTTGTTTTGAACCATGACAAGTGATGCATCCCAGAGCAATAATATTCAGGAGTAGTATTTTACAACATTCCCTTTCCCTCTAAGTTGATATTGAAGCCCTTGGAACATTGCTCCGCTTATTTTCATACATATTGCCTCTTCTGTCTTCTTTGCATGCACCTATTCCAGGGTTCCATCACCAGGAGAAGAGTGCTTTATTTAAGGCGTACCTAGTGAACGTGCATTGAAATGCCCTTTGGAAGCAATTCTTCACTGTGATGTTTGGATGTTTTCACATTTTAGCACGTATACACATTACACATTACGCACACACACAAACACTCTAGAGAGGAACTCACACGCATTCAACCTCCTGCGCTTTTTTATTTGTGCTTTACAAAAACAAAAATGCAACATTTCTTCCTGAAGTAGGCTATATATAACCCTCTTAGACACAGCATAATAATATTCCCTGGGTTTACTTAGCCATGGTGTAACATGTATTACTTTAGTATAATGAGTTTTCAAAATGACTGTTAACCATGTTTACCATTACCATTAAAAAACTTCAGCACTGAAAAAAATAAAATGTCCACCATTTCAAAAATGGATGTCGACTCAAGCAAATTAACTTCACAAGTTATAATTCAGATAACCGAAATTGATTCAGCTATCGACCTGTTAATTGGAACAAACGTGCACCAGGCACTGGAACCATGGCAAGTTGTTCGAAGTGTAGATGGCGGACCACACGCAGTCTTAACAATGCTGAGCTGGACAGTGAATGGACCTCTCAGAGGAGACACAAGGAGTGACACTGTTTGTGGAAAACCAGATGTCACAGTGAACAGGATCTCTGTCACAAGCTTTGAGAATCGGTGGAAGCAGCAGCTGACAGTCGACTCACCCAAATGCAGGAGAGTCGAGGTGGAATCCCATCTCAGAGATGACACGTGGAGTTCTGGACCTCAGATTCTCACTGGGTCTGAAGAGGAATGGCCTAGCTGCACCCCCAGGAAACTCTTGGAATGTCTCCACCCTGAAGTCAAAGAGAGTCTCTTGGTGGATGCAGTGCAGGCTGAAGAGGAAAAGGATGCAGTTGCCCACTTGAGCAATCACTTGGAATCATGTGATGAAGATTGTTGGTTTGATTCTCAATTTTATTCATCTGCTACTGGGTCCCTGTCAGAAGAGGAAGCAATGGAGTGTGACTCTTTGCTCAGTCTGGCTTGGATAAAAAACAACTGCAAGAGAGAGGATGCGAAAAAGACAGGCTGTCAGTGGATCTCCTTCAGTGAAGGAACTTAAAATGGCTGAGGTGGAAATCATCTGCTTCTGTCGAAGGAAGAACATGGATGAGTCTAGCAGTCTGCCACAGGGAGGAGATGTGAAGAGGACTAGGATGGGTGTAGCAGTCTGCCACAGGGAGATGTGAAGAGGACGAGCCACATTCAGTCTGCCACAGGGAGGAGATGTGAAGAGGACGAGCCACATTCAGTCTGCCACAGGGAGGAGATGTGAAGAGGACTAGGATGAGTCTAGCAGTCTGCCACAGGGAGGAGATGTGAAGAGGACTAGGATGAGTCTAGCAGTCTGCCACAGGGAGGAGATGTGAAGAGGACTAGGATGAGTCTAGCAGTCTGCCACAGGGAGGAGATGTGAAGAGGACTAGGATGAGTCTAGCAGTCTGCCACAGGGAGGAGATGTGAAGAGGACGAGCCACATTCAGTCTGCCACAGGGAGGAGATGTGAAGAGGACGAGCCACATTCAGTCTGCCACAGGGAGGAGATGTGAAGAGGACAAGCCACATTCAGTCTGCCACAGGGAGGAGATGTGAAGAGGACGAGCCACATTAAGTCTGCCACAGGGAGATGTGAAGAGGATGAGCCACCTTAAGTCTGCCATAGGGAGGAGATGTGAAGAGGAATAGGATGAGTCTAGCAGTCTGCCACAGGGAGGAGATGTGAAGAGGACTAGGATGAGTCTAGCAGTCTGCCACAGGGAGGAGATGTGAAGAGGACTAGGATGAGTCTAGCAGTCTGCCACAGGGAGGAGATGCAGGACTAGGATGAGTCTAGCAGTCTGCCACAGGGAGGAGATGTGAAGAGGACTAGCCACATTCAGTCTGCCACAGGGAGGAGATGTGAAGAGGACTATAGCCACATTCACCGTGCAACTCATGGCTTGCTGGAGAAATATTCCAGAGGGAAGAGCACTTGTACAGTTGGGATCAAGACAACGAGCAGCTGTCTGGACAGGCCTATCAGCAAGGTCTGTCTTCTACAGAAGATCAATGAGGACTACAGCTGACCCGTTGACCTTCATAGATGTTTGCACACACACACACACACACACCCTCACACACACACACACACACACACACACACACACACACACACACACACACACACACACACACACACACACACACACACACACACACACACACACACACTTACTTATACTTGCTTATGGCAGTCCATCGATGTCGATGATGACGTTGCTCCAAATAAAGTTCATGGGATGATTATTGTTGTGTCTGTCGTCTGTGCATAACCAGGTGGCTGCTCAGACCAATGCGTGATCCGCATATTTTGTCACAGGAGGGGCAGGGGAAGGCAGCAGCGGTGGTCGGTAGACCCCTAGCACGCTGGTGCCGCTGTGCACGCCGCTGTGCTCTCCTCTCTGTGAACTTCTCCTGAAGGTGAGTGATTCCCTGGTGGCAGGTAGAGCTCCAGGTGTGGCGATCAACAGCCAGGGACTCCAGCGCTGGTGGTCTGATGTCACACTTCTTCAGGAGGGTTTTGATGTGGTCCTTGTACCTCTTTTTTTGGACCTCCGGCAGCCCTTTGACCGGCTTGAAGCTGGCCATACAGGATCTGTCGGGGTAGGCGATGGGCTGGCATACGGATCACATGCCCGACCCATCTGAGGTGTTTTTGGCCAAGGAGTGCTGTAATGCTGGGTGTGTTGGTCCGGTCGTATATTTCAGTGTACGGCACTCTGTCGGCCCAGGTCAGACCCAGGATCCTTTGGAGGCAGAATATATGGAAAGCCTCTAGACAGTTTATGTGCCTCTGGTAGGGTGTCCAGGTTTCCGAGCTGTAGAGCAGTGTGGAGAGGCAGACTGCCTTGTACACAGCTGCTTTAGTGGAGATGGTGAGGTTCCTGTTCTGAAAAACCCTGGACCTTAGCCTACCAAAGGCAGCAGAGGCCAGGCTGATGCGTTCCTGGACGTCGTCCTCTATGGTGCAGGATGGTGACAGAGTGCTACCGAGGTAGGTGAAGTGAGGGACGATGGCTAATGAGTGCCCGTCGAGGGTGAAGATAGGCGTGTTTAAACACACACACACACACACACACACAATGACTTAGATTTTTTCCCCAACGACTAACTGAGTGATGGACAACCACTTACTAGGCTAACTTTTCTTTTTTGGCCTAAGGAAGAAAGAAGACTTCATTGTTATGTTTTTTCTTGTCTCCTACATAATATGGTTGTGTAATTATTGTGTTCCCATAATTAGGTGCCGGAATGTAGGAGCCATAGTGTGATCTACATGCAAAGTTTTGAGTATGTCACTTTATTGGGCACTGCACTGGTGGTGGTGGACGTGGTCACTGGTGCTGGGCGCTGCCACGCTAATAACTACATGCGTCTACCTGGCTGGCACTAGAGTTGAGGAAGTTGGACGGAGAGGGGGTGAGCTGGGAGACGATATTTTCTGTTGACCGCAACAACGCCTTTTAACATCCACGGTAGTATAATATTTAGCTGGGTGTAACTGTTGTACTTTACCTATGCTGAGAAGAATAAATGGACAAACTGACGGCTTGGAGTGGACCTGAATTATTTTACATGCGCGTCATACAAGTGTCTACTACTCTCATGCTTAGCTCCTCGGCTCACGGCTGTTGAACAGCCTATACAGCCGCAATATACAGTATTAAGAGCAGAAAGGTCACCATCCTTTCCCTTATAAGGCATCAGTCTGGAACTTATTTGAATGAATCAAATGTTATTTTAACCAATCTGTACGGTAGTGTAGGTTAATACAATATAACTAGCACATCTACAGTGGAACTGGTCTCCCTGCTCTTCCATTGACACATTTTCAACCTTGGTGTTGTCTGTCGTGTATGACAGTATACTATAGTTCATAAGAAAAATGTCTTTAAGCAGGAATTCCATTTCAGAAGAACGGTAGAAGTTTATGGACTAGAGTATGTTTATGTTTAATAATGCATTAATAATACTTAATAATGCTGACCTGGGTCAGCTTCATTTGATTGGCTCAACAGCAGATTTTAACTGGAAACCCACAACACATTCATGTGTGTTTCCTTCCATCCATCCATCCATCCATCAACGCCTCTTAATTATTCACGAAATAAATCACAAACCCAAGACCAGAAGCACAGAAGAAAAAAAACACCACAGGCAACACAACGTACTATAGATTTATAGATAACAGTGATGCCTCCTCTGTTCTTGGAACTCTTGCCTCTGAATCTGAAAGCTAAAGGTGACCCTTATCAGCAAATACTCTGTGAAAGTCTGTCCTCTCTCCTGTCTCGCACCCCACGATTTCCCTCAAGGTTGCGATCCTGACTTATTTTCAAAGGACACTGGGAGGGCTCTGCTCTGCCAAAGCGTGTGGTTAGTTAAGAGTCGAAAAAAGTCAAGTAGACAGGGATTTGACTGAGCACAGGCTATGGCAGAATTCAAAAACCTATTTGAAGTTCAAACTTCCTCCCTCTAATATTCTAATACTCCCAAGTGTTAAAATGCAATGCATACACTGCTATACACAGTCAAATCCTGTGTATGCTCTATCTATGCTGCTGAGTTCATTCATCCCTTCTTCTCAGAAGTAAATGAACACAGAGGTCTTTATACTGTGTACATTCGGCAAGATGCCTTTTGTTTGCTCCCAGACTCATACAGTACCAGATATCTTCTGGTTAGGTTACTGGTTATCTTCTGCTTATGTTACACCCGAGATTCGAAGTGACACTAAAAGACAAACATCTTTTCAACTAGCCTAAAGGAGAATCCCCCTTGGCTGGGGGAGATATTAGAGTTTTGGTCTTCAGGCAGATCGGCTCGGAGCCACTCACTTTAGGTTACTGGTCATGTACTCACCTCTAAGCCACAGCTGTTTTACAAAACCTGAAGGGGTTTCACTGAACTTAGAAGAGGTTTCACTGTGACCCACTGTGACATGGCTATATGTAGCACATACTCCAGCTGAACAGAGGCTTGTTGACCTACAGTGCACTTGTGCACTTGTTTCAGTGGACATGGCATTCTTGTACCCGGAACGTTAAAGAGACAGTCTTGTGAGTGGAATAAGCCTCTGCTTCAAACCCCAGCTGAGAAAAACAGCAGAGAAATTGAACGTGGTACATACATCACTGCATGAACTCCCCTGCATGAACTCCCCTTGAGCAAGGCATTTAAGCCACATTTGCTTCAAAGGAGCTTCGACAGTAGCAGAACTAGTAGTTGACAGCTTCCAGGTACAAATATTTTAACCGTGTGAAGAATGTGGAGTAAGTATAGCTGCACGGTGGAAAAGTATGTGTTGTCACTTCCCTGGATAAAAGCAGAATAATATTATTGTGCAGCGGTATGCAAGACTAAAGGGCAAAAAGTTGAAAGAAAGAAACCAGTCAGAGTTACTGACTACAAAGAAAGGGCTTGGCTGATGACATCCAGACCATTAATAATAGACCACGGCTGCAGAGCATATACAAGAACAACCTCTAGGGGATTACAGGTGCTATAGCCTACCCACTACACATGCAGTTCTTGCCATGGCCTTAGTCAGTATTAAAGTAATATATACTCCAGAACAACTATTTGTGTCATGGCAGAGGTGTCTCGTAATTAGCCAGTTTATACATAATAAATTTGATAGATTACAGTTTTATTTTATTTTTAATAAAATAAATCGGTTTTCCCAATGCAATCTTACGCTGCGCATGGACTTTTTTAATTTCATTCAAGTCTGATTTAAGCAGTTGTTTCACCCCTATCTAAAAATGTTATGTGCCTATCCTAACTGTATCTTGGTTCTGATACCTTTACTTTTTGGAAATGACACTGCGAAAAGGGTTTAATCCACTGTTGGACGGGCTCAACTCCATTTCGACCTGTGCAGGGATAGCTTTCCGGGAACCTCATCTCGGAGCTAAAGCGTAGCAGCGTAGATATTGAGGTTCCAAACGGAGCTACTGTACTGTACTGTACGGCTACAGTGGGCTACTGTACTGTACGGCTACTGTACTGTACTGTCTCCCCACCCCTCTCTCTGCCACTTATCATGTGGCACACCCGTTATGCGATGCTCAGCCAATCACGTCTGAGGATGCATTCTGAGCATTCTGAGGACGCGATCTCTAGTAGTTAGCAAATGCAAAATGCATTGCTAAGTATGTGGCAGGGGGCGGGATCAAGGTGTCTGTGAGTGGGGTGACAGGGCTGGCTTCGCCAGCTCACAGGCGCACCTGCAGCAGATTGTGTCAATTAAATGAAGGACCGCTGCTGTGTATATAAGGAAGCTAATGTGCTTCATGTGTTCTCTGTTGCAGTGAGAGGCTGGGTCCAGACCAGGGGGGCAGTCAGACAGATATTTTGTGAAGCCACTAAGGAAGTCGGGACTTCCTGAAAGTTCATATAATGGCCTGTTGTGGCGCTGTCATTGGGCCCAAAAAAACCCATAGTTCCATAGAGGTCCATGTATTTGGGCCCAACTTCACCTAGACTGTATTATCTTAATAAACATGGTCATTAATATTTTATGCTTCCAGTCACTATAGTTTAAAGTCTAATTTCTCAAAAAAATGACCATAAAGTCGCGTATGTTCTGAGGGGCATGGCTACCGTTACAGTCTATGATCGGGAGCCGTACCCCCGTTCGAGTCAAAATAAAAACCAACGAAGAAGAAGAAGGGGGGAAGTCCCGCCTCGTTGTCTGGGCCAGCCAATGGCCAGCTGGGCCCAAACGGATCTAGAAAGATGGCGATTTACAATTCAAGGACTGACAGGCTTCATCTTACGTCCATATCAGACCCGGAGAACGCTTTGTCCATATTGTTTTTACAGTCTATGGTCCAGACAGAACCACACAATACTCCACATTCCTTATAATTGGATGTTTAACGCCAAAGGTTGACTGTTTAGTTCATGTTATAGGATTCACATTGAGGACACTGTGACTTGTTACACTTTAGTTTTGGCTCCTGTTAATGACGGAGATAGTTTGTTTGATTACCAATTCCCTGGATTAAGAGGAATAAACAGCCTACTTGAGAACAACTGCCTGTGTCCTTCCGTGCCCTGGGTTGTGACCAGCTTGGTCACAAACTACATCACAGGCGTCAGGTTAGGCAGCAGTATTGAAGTCCTATAGTGCAGCTCCATGTGACTTGAGGGATCGACAGCTCCAAATCATTAGGCTCTCTGCATAACCAGGGACGTGCACACATAGATATCAAAGGGGGCTTCAGCCCCTGCCCTTTTATCCATCTGTAAAACAACTCTCCAGACCACGAATGCAGCATTTACTATATGGTGAACTTGAACGCAGCATTTTGCATTGAACTAATTTGTTTCTAAATCCATGTCGTACACCGCATCTCCAATTCTCCAGTAGATAGAGTGCAGGGTTGCGCGGCTTGCGCCCCAAAAATAGCTGATCTACAAGCTCTCAACGCGAGCTTGTAGATCTGCTATTTTGGGCCAAAAGTGCCCTCTTATGGGATTTCAGCCCCTGCCTCTCTGACACTCTCTGCACATGCCTGTGCATTCCTGGCCTTTTCCTGATAGTTTTCCCACAACTTTGTTTGATTGGCTCAGCAGCAGATTTGAACTGGAAACATACAGTATGGTTTCTGGTTATACAATGATGATAACACATCGTATTTCTGGTTTCCAGACAGTTCAGCTTACAGAACAATTATGTTTAACATAAATGTAACTTCTCTAGCTTTCTTCAAAGATTCAAACCACAGTGTTATTGTTTACAGCTTCACAAACAAACTTCATAAAAGGTGGGGACATTTAAGGTGCAGTTGTGTTATTGTTTACTCACTGCTTCACAAACAGGAAATTCACAGGGGTGGGGGTGTTTAGGGCTGCAGTGCTATTGTTACAGCCTGAAACAATCCATAACTTATAAATCAAATACATTTCCCATGCCCTGGAAAAACATTATTGATTCTGTTGTGGGAAAATGGTGTCCTTGTCGTCAGTACTGTACTTAAGTACAGTTTTGAGATATTTGTACTTTACTTGAGTATTTCCAATATCTGTACTTGTAGCAGAGTGTTGCAGTATTGATACTTTTACTTAAGTAAAAACTTTTAGTACTTTTTCCACCACTGACTTCAGGGAAGGGAGCTGTGAAAGCTGAACGTTTGTGCGTGTTTCGTTCTCAGGCGAAAATAAGAGTCTGGGATCTCCATGTGTATTGGAGGAGGCATGCCATGTGGTTGCTTAATTCCCAATGCCAACATGGTTGGGCAACACAACCCCAAAATAGATAAGCAAAGAACTGCATATAGGGATCATAGGGATCACAAACCTCATGTAACAGAGTTTATATTGTGATGGTCCCCACATGCATCTTTATAACAAAAACAAAAATATTCCAGGCCGCTATGTAGCCTGAAAGTCCTATATTGTGCTGGAATTTGGACTGTTAAATAGCCTACTCAAATCTCTGCAGTCCAGGGTCAGGGTGTTTTCACCAGCTCTGTAGTGTTGGCCCGATAAGTGGCTGGAAATGAGCACAGAGTCAGGAGGTAAAATGCAGCCACACCGTGGTTTATTCCCTAAAGAAGGTTTACAGCATGGGAAATGGCAGAACACAGGCAGCAAACAAATAGGGCATGTTGGTGTGCAGCTCTACCATGCCCTCTCACTGAATCTAACACTGAGTGGGTGTGTGCTTCCTGGCAGCCTTTTATAGGCAGCTGAAACAATCAGTGCAGACTCTACCATATTACCGGTCAAACATGCAACACTTCTGAACCCCACATAACCCACATCACATGAGCCTATACATCTATATCACTACACAGGTAAGTAAATATCAATTATGCCCACTATTGCAAGATAAACCACATATCCCATTATCATTAGCAGCTCCAATGCATAACTCAAACACCCCCTGGCCATTTCACTGTGGTCCAGTCCAGACCAATATATGGTGCTCTGGTAGCCTGGGGACTCTTTTGCCCGAACACACTGGAACAGACAGAACAGAAGTAGTAAGTATTCAATTACCCATAACACAGTCTCATATTACATATTGTACTTAACACACATATTGCATTCTTAACTGTATTGCACTTGCCCATCATGACCAAACATCCCTTTGTTTCCCCAGGTGATACTGTCCAATGCTGAGTGGCCATCCTGCCGGATAGGAAACAACTCCCATGTTCATAATACTTTCAATAAACCAGTTCAACTCATGACTTTTCCTCTTGTGTGCAAATACAACTGACTAAAGTGCATATGGTGTGCAAATATAAATACTTCAATCAAACACTGGTACAATATGCATAGTGTGCAAAATAAGCATAAATGTGCCAAATATAAGTAACGGAGGACCACTTCGTTACTCAATAAGTTGTTCGCGGGGGTCATATTAGGCAAGAACACTTTAGATATTCTCTCCTAATATAAATTAAGTGCATACAAAACTTAGCCAGGTCCTCTACTAGTATAGGCTGAACGCTTCTCTCTCTAAAGAGCCAGTTTTTCTTATGGGTGCAGTCATGGACAAAGAACAGAAGTGCCAGTATGATGGACATGGCCATGAGTGTCAGATGGTAAAGATGTCCCAAGCTGGGTCTGCAAATGAATAGCTTTTTGTCTGTCTGTCCACAGGTTTTGTCTGTCTGTCCATGGGTCTGTGGAGGACACACCGACAAAATGTGCAAGGTATTGCATTACGAGTAGGCCGATGACGTGTCAAATAAATCCTGACCAGAACACAATGTATTCTGCACATGCAGTAACATCCATAGTGTTACCGGTAATTATCTTCCGATGGAATTCTTGGCAGAGACAGTGAACAGGCAAACATTGCAAAAGATCATCAGCTGTATTGCCATTGGAATTATCTATGAATATCAAAGTCACCAGTTGTAACTACTATAGAATAGATGGTCAAAGTCTCTGAAAAGAATGGACAGCAGTTGAGCAAAGTCATCAGTGAAGTGGGCAGAGTATTTAGGTGGCCTGTAAATAACAATGACATTGCAACATAGCAGAAATGTATTCAAAAGATGTGAAATCTGTGAATGATAGCTGCTTGCACTGGAATACGTCATTAAATAAGGCAGCTACTCCATCTCCTTTCCTATAAACTCTGACAACATCCATAAAGTTAGTTCCTAACTAGTAATTAGTATAGGGCCCCACCCACCACTAGAGGAGGAATGAGGTGATCAGCTCCCACTCCACCCCACACTCAGCTAGAGAGTGAGGGGATTTCGTAGTCATGTTTCGAGGAGGCAATCAGTTATGCTTCAAGGACCTCGCTGCCTGTTTCGAGCATATATAAAGGTATGAAATGAATGAAAGTGTATGTACATGGCTGAACGTATACCTCGGCCCGAATGACTTGTTGTCACATGATCGATGCCTGCAGGCTTGTTGACTTTTTTTGTAAGTAACGTTCCACGTGGAGAACTATAAACAACGTACTCCACTCGTAGACCCTATTCCAACAACATGTGGTGTAGCCATGGTTCATGACTCTCGTATTCATACGAGAGTCATGAAGAAACTTCACCCTGTTTTTTGCGCTCGCTGCATTTACAAGATTTCCGTATATATAAACATTCAGATTTCAAATATAAAGTACTCACAATTTGTCCCATGGGTGTTAGTTAGTTGCAGCTCCAGCGATTAGAATTTCTGCATCCCGCGTTGTTTAATAAAAAGCATTTTTATCCGAGCTGTTATTTTGCCATTGGCTTTCAACTACGCGCCCCTATCGGTCGGGAGGAGGGTGGCACTCGGTGTGTTCGATATAGGTACGCTGACCGCCCTGCCAATACAGACTAATAGGCGAGTACGCTCCCGGTGTGCAACTGTGGATTTCCCAAACGAACCCCGTTTGAAAAAAGTAGCCGGGGAGCTTGGATAAAAATGCTTTTTTATTAAACAACGCGGGATGCAGCAATGCTAATCGCTGGCGCTGCTACTAACTAACACCCGTGGGACACTTTGTGAGTACTTTATATTTGAAATCTGAATGTTTATATATACGGAAATCTTGTAAATGCAGCGAGCGCAAAAAACAGGGCAAAGTTTCTGCATGACTGTCATGATAATCATCATGGCAGTCATGTTCCAGGGCTACATGTGGTGGAACTGTGGGTTTGAGTATATATATTTATAATGGTAGACTGGGTTGGGGTCGAGTTGGCACTAGCAGTGTCATGTTTTAATTGTGCAGATCGGCCTTGGAGATATTTGCTGTATATTAATTACTTGCACGAGCAGAGCGGCGCAAGTACTGTTTTCGGCTGTGTATGTCGGTGACACCCTCGGCCAATCAGGGATTGTGAATTTTTGGTGGTCCCTTCGGCCAATCAGGGATTGTGTATTTTTACTGGCGTCGCTTGGCCAATTAGAGTGCAAGTTGGCAGCTTGCTGCGTATGTCATGTGGCCCCCTCGACCGATTGGATTGGCTCCGTATGTTGGTGGCGTCGCTCGGCCAATCAGGGATGGTAATTATTATTATGTTTGTGTAAAAACTGAAAAATGTGGATGATGTAACCGAATTGAATTTAAAATTATATATAGGGAACGTAAAATATTTAGAACCATTGCAATGGATAGCTCGAATGGATTTATATAGATACAATTAAGATGTTTCAATAACTTGATTGGAGTCTGTTTATAGCAAATTAAATTGATTTGACATAGGGACAGTGTAGGGAGGGACAGCAAGTTGACAAGAGTCAGAGATAAGTTGTGCGCTTTGCTCGCGCACAAGTAGGCCATTCATGGCCAACTTGTGTGCGAAGCACAAGTTGGCAGCTCGACAGAGTGCATTTCTAGTTTGTACTGTATTTGTTGCACAAATCTGGCTGCTTTCGTATCTGTTTGGTCAACATTGTCGCTGTTCATTTTCATTTCGGTGCTCAAACCTTGTCATGACTCATGAGGCAGTGCTCTGTAGTCTGTGCACACGTGATTGTGTTGTGCATTAGTGGGGCTTTATGCTGTGATATTCTCTTAAACACCTATAGCTAGGTAGCCTGCTAGAACAGCAGCATGGCTATGTCGTTCTGCAGACATTCTGTATGCAAGTAAATACTTGTAGTTCTCATGCGGTTGTTTTATATTCACTAGACCTTACCCGTTCTGAATATATGAACACCAAACCTGTGGTGTTTTAATCGGATAGGTCCAGAGATCATGTGTACCGTTTTTTGTGAGATTTGCACAAAAGCTGTAGGTGGAAGAGCAAAAAGTGTGTTTTGAAGAAAAGTCAAAATGGCAGAAAATATATCCTGATGCAAATGGACGTGGGTGAGTTTTCGCATTTTCCCATGTAAGTGGATGGGTAAGTTTAATGCACTAATAAATAGGGATAGAGCTCGTAAATTTTTATTGATAACGATCACCTTATCGATCAGGCTTATCGAGCCGGGTTCTTATCGAGCATTTTCTATTATTTTGTGGAAAGATGGGAGATAATAAACTTCTGAATTTATAACAAACGGAAGGCAATTGACCTTTTTACAAATAAAATAATATTAAAGGAACTGTTAACTGGTTAATATGTGCACAGACAGTGACTTTAAATGAGTAATGTTGTTTACGCGGGCTACGCTGGTTGGCAGGTATCAATGCACATTTAGACATGTTTGTGCCAGCGTGGGCGATTATCTTGATCGCCTCTTGTCTTGATGGTTTATACATGACGTCATGGGACGTCTCAAGGGCTTCGTTAAGACCTCCTCAATATTATGGTCAATGCCTGTGTGAAAAGTCGGAGCGATTGGTGCAGGCAGTGAGGAGCTACGTGTTTCAGATATTCATTCACTCATTAACTCAGACATTCATTCACTCATACATTGAGTGAATTTTAGTATGATGATGATGATATGGTTGTTGTATTATTAATTCTGGCACCGACCCCATAAAGCAAAAAAGAAAACAATTACAACAGTCAATGCATGCAAATTGTGCACATTTAAATATACTAGCCGGTGCCGGGCTGTAGAGCACCGAGTCGGTAATCATGGAAGTTGGAGATCCATGCCCCACCCGGCTATGCAATACCCGTTGTACCCTTGTCAGAGTACCCGTTCGACCCATCTGTCTGTATCCCTTTATTCCTATATGGAGTTTTGTGTCAGGCATGCCCAATATGGAGTGTTGTGATGTCAGACCAGGCCAACTCCATATATGGAGCCTGGGCAGGGGCCCTGTCCAGCCCACGCAGAGACCTTTTGTTGCGGTTCTGGACAACCGTGAGTCGGACCGAATCGACACCGGGCAGTTGGTGGGGCGAACGGTTCTCGAGTTACATGCACAGACGCACACAGACATACAGAAATGTGGTGCATTTATAGATTACAGAAAAATCTATCTTTGTCAAATGAATAATAGACATACTGTATGTTGCCAAGAAAAGTACACAAAGTCTCATAATTATGTGTTGATAACTGAATCTTTGACATTTGTTTCAAATCTGTATATGCTCTCAATTTACTCCATTTGTAAAAAACAAAAAAATGAATAAACAGAACGTTAAAAAATATATGAATGAAAAGTATGTGTGTCCCGTACATTCTCATAGCTGCTCTAGAATTTGTGGCAAGGCCCACACATTCACACGTCAAGTAACATTTTATACATTCCACGTCTGTTAGAAAACCTGTGTATGCAAACTTTTAGTACATGCTCAATTGCTCATGGTTTATACATGAGGCCTGTGGATTTGCTCATGATATAGTCCACCTGTCACACACAGAATCACAACATTTGCTAAGGTTGCAGCCTCCACAGGCCTCCACATCAACAAAAAATGTATGATGCTATAAAACTGGATGGAGATGCACATCCTACTGTGGGTACATTTACATACCTATAACAAACAATTTGTTGGGAAGGATGTAGCTCTGGTCCATAGCGTTAGGAGAACCTTAATGCTATGGTAATTTCAACTTCCTGCGCATGCATGAAAGGCGACAGGCTGTGCTTGCAGTCTGTCGACTGCTGCAAAAATAAAAAGAACACTTTCGCTACTCACCAATATACAAAGACGGTTTTGTGGAGTTGAAAGCCTACTTCCCCTAGTGGACACACTCTGAGCCCCCCACCACACACATAAAATACACCTTTTGGCCAGAAAATAAAAGATTTCATCAAAATCTGGTCAATGGCATTTTTTGATTGACAAGATTTGTAGAGGGCGCAGTGGAGTAACTAAAACATAGTTTTTCTTCCGGTGAAATATTTTATTTTCTCGCAAAAAGTGGACACACTGAGCCTCCCACCACACTGTCCACTAGGGAAAGTATATATGTTTCGACTCCACAAAACCGTCTTTGTATTGGTGAGTAGCAAAATTGTTATATATATTTTTTGCAGCAGTCAACAGGCTGTGCTGCCTGCCTTTCATGTGTGCACAGGAAGCTGAAAGTACCATTGCGTTAGCCTCGCATATCCATATATCACTGCCTGCATCGGGCAATTTGCATTGCAAAGGCAGATTAAGTCTGACTATGCGAGGCTATACCATAGCGTTAAGGAGACGTTCTCCTAGCGCTATGGACCAATGCTAGGAGGACGGGACAAATAAGAAAAGGTAAGGCAAGGTCATCCTTGTTAATACTAAAACAAATGTAGAATTCAGACCACCACATCTCCAGAAGGATGTATATCCTGTATATTCATTCAGCTCACATTTCAACAAGCAACAAGCAATACATAATAATCTTCAAGCAGATGCTTATAACACATCCTGTAAACCTATTAGGCAAACAGGATACCGGTGGTAACCAAAGAGGAGCTCTGGCAAATCACAAAACAAGAACATATTGTGCAGGTCTGTATATTATGGGATGCATTAAAAGAAAGGACATTCCCTGCAGGGATCAAGGATGTGCTCAGCCTGTTTCATTGCAACCTGTCTGTTTGATTCTGAGATATCTTGTGTGCAAATGGAAATTTGGGCCAAAGGCCCACTACATGAAAGGTCATGAGGTCACCTGAATCAGTAGGGCTCATCTTTGCTGAGCACATTATGATTCATGGCGATCTGCCCATTAGATGTTAAGATATTGTGTGTGCAATTGGACATTTTGGCCTAAGGACCTAGTGGTGACACTAGAGGAAAGACCATATGGGGTCAGTCAGTGGTGGTCATCTTCCAGGGAGCATGAAAGTGCACAGCAAAATCCATGGCAATCCAGGCAGTAGTTTTCAAGATACAAAAATGACTGAAAGAAAACGTATTTGTTTGCTAATGATTTATCATTAAGCAAAGCACATGTTATTCAATTTAACAAGCCCCAAGTCGTGTGCACCTTGTTAATGCATTTCTAGGAGGAGGAATTGGGGACGTTAAGGCATTGTTGTTAGGATGTCTTGGTGGTGGTGAGGGGACCATCTGCGCCATAGCAAGGTCCCCGAGTTATGTTTGCCATTGTTTATCAGATTCAGCAGTGATGGTGTGACAATTTGTACCTGCTGTACTTGATGACACAACCCAAAGGAGTGACGGGTTATGTGAGCATACGTGTGTGTGTGTGTGTGTGTGTGTGTGTGTGTGTGTGTGTGTGTGTGTGTGTGTGTGTGTGTGTGTTACACATACTGGTATCTGTAAAGGCCTATTCATAGTCTGGATTTTCGGTGGTGAGGTGACCACTGCTCCGGTGGTGAGCTGACCACCAGAGTTGAAATAACGTTGAGCGGTGGTGAGTAAAAACAGAGAGAAGGGCTGGAGCGTGGCTCGTGACGTCATGTTGTAGTTCGGTGGTCACCTAACCACCGAAAATCCAGACTATGTATGAGCCTTAACTTACCTGCCGATACAGTGTGGGCACTGAGGGCTAGGATGGAGTCGGTGAATTTACTGCCATTGTTCGCCAGTTTTTACATCTTATTTGTAAACTCCTAACGAGGGTAGGCAGTGGACAGCTAGGGGGAGGTTGTGAGCTAGCTGGAAGAATGGCGAGAGCCTGTGGCATCCCAGGGCTGACATTGTGGCTGTAGCGGGCTGGGATGCAGATGTGACTTCACATCTGTGGCTGGCATGCTGGTACATCAAGGCAGGAGAGACGTGTTGTGCTGAAGGCAGTACACCCTTTTCACAGAAGACAAAATTGACAGGTAAACACAGCTGAAGGCAATGTTATGAATTGTGGGTGGGTTTCATTTAGGTGTTTCTGTGCGCCAGCATGGACAGCTCCTGTTAACTTCAGGGCATTATTCATATAATGTGAATGAGACTGTAGGTTCTCTCGTCATTTTCTGTGGTGGACAGTATTGTGATTACTAAGGTTCCATGTTGGCTACTACACCAGTCAAGATTAGGTACTGTTGTTCTGCATTTGCACTGTGTTTTCTGCAGTTAATCAGCGTTTCAGAGCAATTTTCAATTCTAGTTAATTACAGTCTTGCACCAGTCAGTTGTAATGACACATTACATATGCTGTTTGATCCCCTCTTGTTTCCAAGTTCCTTTGCATGCTCCAAATAGTATTGCTGAGTAAATAATGCTCTCCTCTGTGCTAATTAGGCTAGCTGTAAAAAAAAATATGTTATGTTGGCCAATACAGTACATTTAGTGAGACAACAGACCACCTGAAAATGAGACAGTTGTGTATTGTGGCTCAGAGCCTAATAATGAAGGGGGTCCCCGGCCTAGGGTAATGGATAAGATGTTTGGCTTTAGTGCGGCTGCCAGAGACCCGGGTATGAAAGAATCCTGATCACAGTGTTCCTACCTAGCCTATAATAAGAATGATGAAGCAGAGAGAGCGAGGGAACCCTACTAAAAGCTGGGATCTAAAACATAGTTATGAAACGCCTTTTCTCTGATATCCAAACAAAGCAACACCTTTTCCACTACAAGTAAGCTATTGTTGTTTGCTAAATGTTGCTTTAAAGAAGTGGCACATCATCTCTTCTGAAGTGTCATGTTGCGACATCCATTGAAACCCCTCTTGATCCGTGAAATCCTTTTCTGAACACAGCTGAGCACTACGCCTCACCTTCATGGCTTAGAACCTGCTCATTGATAGCAATGAAAGAACCGTCTGTAGTTGGCACCGTTTATTTTGCCGCGTTACAGTTTCACATCGGCACAGACACGCTTGCACACATTACATAACATTGCCAGCTGTAGGGGTGGAGTCATTAACATCAAGCTGTTCAGCTTGCAAAGTCTTCCTGCAAGGATACACTCATGTATCCTCGCTCATAACTCCTCAGAGATGCCTTCTAATCCTCACTCCCGTCTCCTTGGAGCAGGAATGACCTGGCATAAACTCAGTGGTGGACTGAGATGTACAGTACTTCTGGTTCTGTCAAGTAAGGACAGACAACAAAATACAGCGTTTGAACGTCCCCTGTAAGTTGTCATTTTTACGCTTCCGCCAAATTCCAGCACTTCCGTTTTTAGCACTCAACAACAGTGTAGGTCTTGCCCAGCGTGGAATCCAAATAGGCCCACTGGCCCACAACTAAGCCCAATTGTGCTCAGAACATGCTGGGTTTCCACTGCAGAGATTCAGGTGATATTTGTGAGTGAAGACAAATTAATCACAGATAGTGTTAGCAGCACGTTACGAAGGAAAGGAATGGCATTAAAATGTGAAAATTCAATTATTTTGAACTGAAAGCTTCACAGAGTGAATGTGGGCTGTTTGTGTTGTCAGAAACTAATTATTTCTTCATTGTGCATTACAATTGGTTTTGCTTATAGTACAAACAAATTGTTTACTGGTGTTGCATTCGCATTAACAAATGTACTTTAAATGAGAAGAAAATCATTCAGAAAACGAATGAATAACTATTGAAGAAACAAAAATGTACACTCACCAGTTAATTATCTATTCAACATTTGACTTCCAACAACAAAATACTCTTAATGGTGACATGTTTGTGTACCACCTGCCATGACAGGATAAAACTCTCCAAGAGAAAGAACATAAACGATTGTGTTAAAAGATAGACTTGATAAAATGCATTTGTGATTTGTGATCTAATGAACTCCAAACTCTATCACAGCATTTATTTACTTATTAATTCATTAGCTTTGAGCCACAAACTCACCAGGCAGACAGTTGTAGGTAAGGTCAAAAGGATTTTCTCCAAGCAGAGCCAATAGGCCATATTGACATAAATACCTACAGTACGTGTAATGTTACTTCCTTTTTACCAATTATACTAATTAAGGCTCTGTTCCACTGAGTTTAAACCGATTCAGGGGCTGTTAATTTATACATGTTGGCCAAAGACAAATCAATAGAAAGCAATACTCCCAAACTTTGCTTGAAATGAACCGTGAACACAAATTATGACCAATTATTTTGCCCCATTGGTCACTGAAGTAAATATTCGATCCATTCTTCACAAGCCACATACTGTAGCTATGTTAAGGGGGACAGGTCTCCATTCAGACACCCCACATTTAAGAACAGTTTTACATTAATGGTCTGGTTTTCTGACCTCAAAATGCTCAAATCCTCAATTGCACCCAAATATCCTGAACTTTGAACATGCAGTAGATTTTCTGTGGTCTGGGGTTTTCTGAGTTATAGCCTCAAAAAATGGTCCACATGCAAACTGATTTGCCAGGATCTAGATCTATCCATTTAAGAAAATGCATTTCAAACAAAAAGTATTAATTGTTTGAAATGCATATTCTTAAATGGATAGATCCAGATCTTGATTCCCCGGTTGCGGGGTGGTTTACCATGGGCTATAATTAACAGTAATCTCATTTTTGAATTTATTTATTGTTGTAAAAAAAGGAAAGAAAAAAGCACTGGGGTGACTTCTGGGGCTTGGAAATAATCCATTTCTAATTACATGTTCATTGTATTTTTAATTGAAGGAAATTCATGAATATTAAATAGGCACTAATCTCACGTGGTCAGCTCCTCCATGTTATCAGTTCCAGCAACTTGTGATTCCACAGTCAGCATGTACGTGTTTTGCCAGACAAATTCAAATAGCAAGCCTGTGATTGGCTGGGCTGTAAAGGAAGTCCGTGGTTGGTCCATGGTTGGTCTACTCTAAGAAGGTCTGTGGTTGATACATTTCTGTCTGTCTGTCTGTCTGTCTGTCTGTCTGTCTGTCTGTCTGTCTGTCTGTCTGTCTGTCTGTCTGTCACTCTTTTCCGTTGTCGTGTACCAGACGTTACATTACGTTACTGGGTGTACAGTACACCCTCAGAGTTGAATGAATTAGTGTTCGGTTCTGTTCTCTGCTATTGTTCTTTCATTTTAACTACTTGTGTTTTATTGTATTTTATTTTTGTGTCCTGCCCTGTGAAGCACTTTGAGCTGCATTTATGTATGAAAAGTGCTATACAAATAAAGTTTATTATTATTATTATTATTATTAGTGTAGTAGGCACTACCAGGCAGGGGCATCTTCATCTTGGACCAGCAGACGGTAACCAATAGGAGGACGGTTAGTTATGTAACAAACAGAGATAGATAGAGAGAGAGAGATATACTGTAGGCAGGCACTGCCACAGGCAACACACACATATGCACGTATGCACACACACACACACACACACACACACACACACACACACACACACACACACACACACACGCACGCACACAAACACATCCCTAGGCTAGAGGACTGAAAACTTAAGCTGCAGTGACCAAATAATATGCCGCACACCTTGTGCTCCCCTGGATCCTCTTGTCTGTCTTGTGATGTGGTCCAGTAAGCAGCCAGACGCCCTGCAGGTACCTCTGCTGTCAGTCAGCCATTGTGTAAAGGAAATGGCCATGAGGCTCCTATTAGCGAGAGGATACACACCAGCGTTCTCCCTGATCAGTGAAGAGTGAGCCCACCCGGGTGACCAGCGGGCCGTTTTAAATCATGGCCACAGATACACCAGGGGGATGGAGAAATTTACAGAGCAGACCGTGGCACTGGCAGGACAAAGGCGGATGGCGGGCATACACACACACACACACACACACACACACACACACACACACAGCCTGCACACGTGCACGCACACACACACACACACACACTCACACACGTACACACGCTCGCGCACGCGTGCGTGCGTGCACACGTGGATGCACGCACACATATACACACACACACGCTCGCGCGTACGTGTGCACACACGTGGATGCACTCACACAAGCACACAAACACACACACACGCACGAACACACACACACACACACACACACACACACACACACACACACACACACACACACACACACACACACACACGCACACACTGTGCTGACCACACTGCTGTGACTGTCAATGTGAGTGTGACTGTGACAGTTCTGCTGTGGAGTTATCAGTGACCAGCAGAGCACGTAACAAAACACACTTGTGTTACAGTACACAAACACAAGCGAGCGCATACACACACGTGCTGCACGCATACATGCACACACACACACACACACACACACACACACACATCCAAATAAATACAAATAGTAGCACCCCACCCCAACCCTCGCCGTATGCACTCGAATGCATCAAATTAAATGCACTGTAACTGGTCCATTTGGTTACATTTGTACCCTCTCAGGGTTAAACAATGAGTTTTAAAGGGATTTTAACCTGCCTGATAAGCTTTTATTTTTCATTGTGTCAATGTTTTCCTTCTCGTCCCTTTCCATCCACACCTCTCCCTCATAGTCATATCGCTTATCTCTCACTCCCTAGCCATATTATACTTCATTGACCAGATAGTTTCCTATTGGTGATATGCACACGGCTGCCATCTTGCCAGCATGGTGCAACCTAGTGCAACTTCCCATAGACAGCCCATTCATCCAAACAGAACAGTCCTATCTAATTGTATTAACGTCAAACTTGTTTAATAAACATCCACTGTAGACATGTTATGACTCGAGCTACTCCCTGTCAAGAAATTCCTTGCAGATGATTTTTGGAGTGTTGGAGTTTGGAAGTGCTCGTTGACGATCACTCAACAGCCCATGTTTTGAATTTGCACATAATGCAGGAGGCAGCAGGTGGTTGCTTTACTGATAGTGCTTCCAAACAATGACACTTGAATACTCATCTGCAAGGAATTTCTTGACAGGAAGTAGCTCATACCTTGCTGGCAAGATGGCAGCCGTGTGCATATCAATAGGGTCTATGTTTTCCCCGCTACACCAAATCTGTTCACAAAAAATAGCAGCTCAACAAGCAAAACAACCAAACCTTCACCCCAGAATAGGGACGCTACAGTTCATGTGGTAAAATAAAGCACGTCCATCCAGTGCATGTCCACCCCCCCCCCCCACACACACACACACACACACATGTAGTACACACACCGCCAAGCAGCTATAATTACCGAGGTCAAAGACGAGCCGTGAGCGGGCTTTATACGAGCACTCTGCAGCTCTGAACAGCGCTTCTGTCGCCATGACAAATGTGAGTGTGACATCAATACAGGAGTGTGAGTGTCTGTCTGGATCCCCCCCAACCTTCTCAATCCCTTGCACTTTCCTTTCACTTTCTACAGACTATACCTCCCTCCTTTCTTCCTCTCCATCCCCCTCCCTCTCTCTTTCACTGTCTGCCTCCATCCCTCTCTTTCTGTCTCTCCATTTCACTCTACGTCCCTCTCCTTCGTTCACTCGAAGTCCTTGTCTGTCTGTCTGTCTGTCTGTCTGTCTGTCTGAGCTCCCTCCAAATATCCCAAATGTTTGGTCAAACCATGTTACTCTCATTGGAAAAGCATTGAGGCAGCCATCAAACACAGACAGAACACATTCACAACATGCAATCTGCATGTGTGTATGAGGCCTGAGTGAGGCCTGTCAGTCTCACTCTTGCATCTCTTCCTATCTCCATCCCCCCCCCCCTCCCTCTCTCTGTGCAATAATACATTCACACACAGTAAAATCCTCGGTGTCCATTTAACTGTGAGAATGTAAAAATGGACCCAAATGGTCTTGGTTAAATGAACACTGAAGGTTTTACTGTGCACCCTCTCCACTGGGAGACGAACATTAAAGAGCTTTCTCATAATGAGAGGAAACTACAGAGAAAAGCCCTAAACTACTCGTATGCATGCGCATGTGCACGCACACAGAAACACGCACACACACACACACTGAAACTTGTACACGCCATGTCCAATAGTTACATAAAGGTTACATAAATCCATGAATATTAAACAAAATGTTAGTACTACTTCGCTGTCATTAAAAGTGTGCACGGTGTCGGTGCCGCGTGTGCGCGCGTGTGTTTGTGTGTGTGTGGCCATCATTAAAACCTCTTATATTTATGAAGAAGAAGGAGAGGGGAGAGGAGATTCAGATATAGTTAATTAGCAGTGATCATGTAGCGCAGCAGTGGACAGCACTGTCACACTCTAAAGTTATAGGCCAGCTCTTGGCTAACAGCCCTTCCCACAATGTGTACTGTAAGTTTAATTTATTTTTCTTTTAGGCTTTATGACCTCAATTACACCCCCAAAAAAAACCGTGAACTTTGAACATTCGGTGGATTTTCTGTGCACGGCGGGAGTTTTCTCTGGGGTTTGGAAGTCTTTTAAGCTGCAATGAAAACAGGCCAAACAGTGAAAACAGTGACATCTGCTAGCAAATCCCATTGACATATATGGGATTTGCTGGCTCTTACATCAGAAACAGCAGGAAAATCAGAGCACTTGTTTAAGCCAGAAAACCCCAAACCACAGAAAATCTAGGCTACTCGGTTCAATTGAGATGGGTGCAATTGAGCTCAGAAAACCTAAAAATAAAAAAAATAAAAATTACAAAAACTTTTTTTTACTACTACTACTACTACTACTACTACTACTACTACTACTACTTTTTCCAATACATTACTACTCCACTACACTGGGAGTGTACCCAGGAGGGTTCATTTGGTTACATGTGTACAGTACACTCTGGGTTAGAGAGTGGATAATTTAACACTGATGATTTTACTGTGTGTACCCCAACCTTTCAAGTTGTCAAACAGAGATTGTCCAATTTTAAAGATGATATTAAGCTGGTATCTGGTGGTGGAAACTCTGTGCCACGACAATAATTGTCCCCTTAAATGTAATTGAAGTGAGCCTGCGCTACAGATTCATATCTAATATATAACTGATGCAAGGTGAATGGCACTTTGGTCAATTTTCTTTTTCATATTTGATTTAATAAAGTATACAGTATAATTGATGTCTTATCTACTATGACGTTCAGGTTGTGGCAGGTGGGCGCACATGCATAGGGGGGGAGGAGGCAGAGAGGGGAGGGAGAAGGAGAGTGAACAGGACAGAGAGGGAGAGAGAGTCTATTTCACACCCAGCCAATCCTGGGTAGCAGAACCTGAGCATGCTGATCATCAACATGCCGCTTTTGGATGCAGGGAAAGCTGACACACTGTAATATAATAAAAGAGAAGAATGGATTTTTGGGCTATACCGGCATCGACTGGAGGCTTTCGTTGGGCGTGATTTTTTCATTCTTCAGTTCAGTCTGACCTATCTCTTTCTTATACTTGATTCTATCAGACTAAAATAGAGTTGTAATAATGTTCCGCCTTGGTTTAAAAGCTATGCTTGGATATCCTGGAAATCTGCAGTGATTCTAATCACCTGACCTTCTTCGTAAGCTAAAGATCAAACTCCATACAATGGAATGTTTCCCATTGCACCATTATTGGCTTTCTTAACCTGCATGTCCCTATTTTGGGCACTTTTTGTTTATGTGTAGAAAAATAAATAAATCTAAAACCTTTTGGTTAACGAGTAATTCGTCAGGTCAACTGAGGTCAGAGGTCGACAATTCACACAGCACAGAGCAATATGAAAACCAATTCGTGCCAACATTGAATGTCCCTTTTGTGTCTCCTCCAGGTTCAGGGTTTCCAAAAGGAGAATTGGCATGAATGGCGCCTTTGTCCGTATATAGAGCATCCAGTTGGATGACGACGATGATATTTAATGCTGAGAGGCTTTTTAGAAACGGAGCCAAGGACTCTCAGGAAACCAGAAGTTCCACTAAGTGGATTATCATGGTTAATTAAAGAAACTGAAAGGACAATCCAGCGCAGCCTAAGTCATCTCGTATCTATCAAGCTGAGTACTAAGTGTCAAAAGATTCTCAATGCCAAGTTTTATTGTTTTGTGCTCACGTTGTTGGAGCCATAATAATTGTCATCACGTCAAAAGCAAGAAATCAGTCAGTCAGTCAGTCAGTCAACAAAGTGTCAGACGGAGAGATGGAGAGAGAGAGGAGCAGAGGCAAAAGAAAATGGAAAGTGCTGTGGACACAAGAGTGAAAGGGTACAGCATACAATTCTGTATGTGTGAGAGTGACACCAAGAGAGAGGCAGCGGAGGGGGAAAGAATGGGCTGCATGGAGAATGAGAGAAAAACCACAAAGGAGAGGAGGGTAGAAGCATACACATTGACTGGGAGAGAGAGAGAGGGGGGAGAGAGGGGCGGAGGGGGGGAGAGAAAGAGGTGTTATGTCTGTCAGACAGTAGTATAATAACAGTGATCATACTAGACGCAACAGGAGAGAAGGACAAGAATCAGAGGTGACAGCAGTCTGAGCAACACACGGAAGGGAAATATTTCAATTGTCAACACAATTGTGTGCGTGCGTGCGTGTGTGTTTGCGTGCGCGCGCGTGCGTACGTGTGTGTGTGTGAGAGAGAGACTTACAGTATGTGTGTATTGTTTTACTGTGTAATGTTTTATTGAATACGATGGTTATATGCGTGTCTCAGTGCCTGAATATGTGTCGTCTAAAGAAAATGAATCCCATTATTTAAATAGCACAGCACACACATAGTGCACTCTATGTGCAGCAGCTTTCTAGACACATTAGTGCATGCCACGTTTTACATTATGTTATTAAAAAAGTCCCTTTGGACAGGAATTGGTTGCACAGAGCGATACATTATACCCTACTGTATAGACTGCACAGTTTGCAGTATATTTTTCTAAATTGACAATAGGACCGTCCATTTGCCAACCACTTGACCTCTTGTGAACTCACAGGACAAACTCATTTATAAGTGGCCATTACTGTCATGAGATGTTTCACTGTCCTCGAAAAGGGAGTTTGTGACTGGCATGATGTCTGACACAGCAATGGACGAACTGTGTCACGCTTGGCTTACAGTATTTGAAGATGGTAATCCATACTGTGCTGCTGCAGTCAGCATCAGCAATGCCACAGACTCCTGTTGTTTCTCCCATTTAAAATGAATGAGATTCAGTTTACATCTACTGGCCAAATGTGTCTGTGCTAGAAGAGTGCTATATGGCATGGGAAAGAGACTGTTGGGGTCGAAGAGTTAGAGTAGACTATCCTGTGGGGTGATGGATTGAGAAAGCAAAGAGAAAACACAACGTGGGTGAATTCACACAGCGACTTAACCACTTGTACCCTACCGTCACTATGTGACCCTACGTGTCCCTCAGTTTGCCACGAATTGTGAGCTTGTACTGTATATCGGATATTTTTGGCAAAGATATTTGGTGTAGACTAGGGACAAAAGGAGGGGGCCTACCTGGCCTAGTACGGAGTTCTGCATGCAGGGGTCAGTCTATACTGTAGGTCTATACGAAATTATTAAATGCAACGCTGAATTTAACGTGTTGAATTTAACCTTTTTGTACGACTGCATCAATCTCCAAACGGAGCAGATCTAAGATAGGCCTACAAGCTGTCACAACGCCATGGCATACATTGGCTAGTTTTAGTATAACTCAGATTTTATTGAATCTTCTTAATACGTTTTATACATTAAATATGAATAAAACCCATAGGCAAAAATAAATATATAGGCCTATATTTTCCCCCAAAGATTGTGAAAATAGCCGATCTACAAGCCCACAATAGTATGGCTATGGCTACTATTGCACAACACTGTCATATGACAAAGAATAAAATAGGGCATTCATTTATTACAAACATTAAAAGATAAAAATGTTTTCCGTCCGACAGCGGCCATCTCCACGTTGCGGGGGAGAGGAAGGAGTCTATAATATTGAGATGTACCTTAATGTGAGGAAAGGAAAGCAGCCTGGGGCTTGGAAATAGGTTGTCTGGATGACTGCAGCACTGAGATTTGTTCCATCCCAACTCATGACCTGTGAACGCCCCCAATCTTCAGGTTACACCTGTTATTGTGTCCCTGATCCCCTTTCTTTTACTGTTGGAGATGATAATGTCACAAGAGGTGTGTGTGTGTGTGTGTGTGTGTGTGTGTGTGTGTGTGTGTGTGTGTGTGTGTGTGCATGCGTGCGTGCGTGCATGCATGCGTGCGTGTGTGTTTGCATACTTACAGTATACACATTTGTGCGTGCGTGCATGCATGTGTCTTTACAATGTGTACATGTGTGTGCTGTATAACAATTAATATGTGACTGTCCATGTATTATAAAATGTGTGTGTGCATGCGTGCATGTGTATGACAATAATTATCTCCATGTATTGCTATGCGCGTGCATGTGCGTGTGCGTGTGTGTGTGTGTGTGTGTGTGTGTGTGTGTGTGTGTGTGTGTGTGTGTGTGTGTGTGTGTGTTTTTTAGCAGTATGTGTCTATATGCATACATTTATTTCAGTGATCATGTGAGTGTATTAGCAAGTGCGCGTGTGTGTGAGTGAGTGAGTGTGACCAGGGGTGACCCTTTGGTGTCCCTGCTGGTCTGAAGCAGGGATAACACCCCCAGGAGGCGATGCTCATTAATCATCCCATTCAAACATTAAGAGCTCTATCCATACCCTCTCTCTCTCTCTCTCTCTCTCTCTCCCTCTCTCTCTCTCTCTCTCTCTCTCTCCTCTCTCTCTCTCTCTCTCTCTCTCTCCCTCTCTCTCTCTCTCTCTCTCCCCCTTCCCTCTATCCGCGGCACCAGAGCTTCATAATGGGGTCACTGCTCCCATTTAACAGAGAGAGACAGAGAGAGAGGGGGGGGGGGGGGGGGGGGGGGGGGTGCAAGGGAGGAGGGGGGGGGGGGGGGGGGGGTGTAATAAAAAAGAAGAGAGATTAAATAAGAAGTAACAAATGGGGAAAGATGGAGGGGGCGAGGGAGAGTAATCAAAAGGGAAAGGGTGCAGATGGAGGGAGAGAGGGACGGGAAGGAAATAATTAAAGAGGGGAGGTGTTTGAATGCTAGGAGAGATTAAAAGGGAAAATAGGGTGAGGAGAGTGAGAGTATGTAAGCGTCGAGATAGGAAGAAAAATATAGCCAAATCCAAAAGTCTTACTTTTCAGAAAATGGAAAAAAAGTTCCAATGGCTCCACAATATACTGTAGGTATTATTTAGTCACAGGCTCGTTAATACTTTTTGCATAAAATATTGATAAAACTGTCACTTTCACTTACAAAATTAATAATTGAAAAATAGCAGATCTACAATCTCACCAAAATATTGGGTTCTTTGAAGAACATAGGCCCTGTGGAATCTTCTGCAGCCTATACCCAAAGTAATTATACTGTATGTTCACGTGTGTCTGAGTCACTAAGTACAGACACACGTACATACACTAAGTCTTAGTGTATGTGTGTGATATTAGTCTGGCCATGCCATGCCAGGCTAACAGAACCGCATACTTTACAAAACAGCCTCTGACATATGGGAGACTGGAGGTGAGAAACACCGCACTATCATATATGCACACTCGTAACACCCCCAACCAGGGTTATTTTGTTGTTATTCGGTGGAGGTTGTGTATTCCCATGTCACTTAACGAGACAACAGTCACATCAACGACGTGCTCGCCGGCGAGACAAACTGCAAACAGCAGAGGCAGGAGGGGGGACACTCTGTATGTTTCCTTTGTCACACACAGTGATTCCCCAGCCCTGGCAGCTCGTGTTGTCATCCGCACTCAGAAACAGCGTAAGAGGCCTTGACATGGATGTCAATTTACAGAGCTCTGGCATGCCAAAAATGGGGAGGAGGCTAAGTAATGAGAATGGGAAACAGGTTAAATGCAAATGCAATGGGGATGCTATATGGTTTTGAAGAATTACACTTAATGGAGGGTTTTATTTTATGACTTCCCTGTTGGGAAGCGGGGCACAGTGGGGGGAGATATCTGAATCATGCTGCAGGGCTAGCATGTGTAAGTACTGAAAGTTGTTACTATAAGCTTATATAGGCTACGTATCACATGCACGGAGAGTGCTGACAGAGGCACATACCATTCCATTAAGCTAACAATAGTAGTGACACGTACACACGCACGCACGCACGCACGCACGCACGCACGCGCAAACACACCTTTCCATGTACTCACACACATGCATAAAAACTGCTATACCTTTGGAACGGACACATTTGTAGACCAAGAAATGCTCACTCACAGTTATCTCTATACGAGCTATATATGGCTTCCCTTAGATTAAAAAATATATACATTTTGGGGAAAACATATAGGTTCAACACACAGAGACAGGAGCAGATTAACGGCAGACTTAAGCTATCACAGATGAAGTTCAAAGAAGACAGTTGTGCCATGGTGCTTGCGTGGCCCTACTGAACCCCCCCTGCTTGTGGTGGGTTTTGTGTTATAAGATGACAGAGGCTATATGGCGTTGCACATTAGCTCCCCACCAGGCGCTTTGCAGCCAAGTGCCGGGCTCTAATCCTCCACACCTGGCTTCCTGACAGGGGAGGAAATGACTCTAAACAGACGCCGAGATGGGAGACATGTTTACAAATGAGAATTTATGATGGGATCGCCACCGCTGTGTACCTTGTTCCTGAGGAAAACATGGATACTGTCACAGAAATGTAGTCCTCCTTCCCATCATGCTCTCTTGTACTTCTGCCTGCATGGCTACCTGTCTGCTTCAGGTTTGTCTATATATTGTAGGCAACTGCATGTCTATTTATTTTCTCTCTTACCCCTGTGCCCAGCGGGGGTGTATATACGGTCTGACTCAAAAAAGGAAAGTTGGCAGATGGAGGTAGAGAGACAATGAAGAACTAACCCTCTCTCTCTCTCTCTCTCTCTCTCTTACACACACACACACACACACACACACACACACACACACACACACACTCACTCACTCACTCACTCACTCACTCACTCACTCACACACTCACACACTCACACTCTCTCTCCCTCTTGTTCTCTCTCGGGCTCACCACACCACCCAGTGCACCGACACATACACACAATGAGGCCTACAGCATGCGTGCGTACACGCCTTGTAAACACACAAAGCACTGCAGCGCTGCCTGTGACAATGACAATGACATACAGTAGTGCTTGTATGACTGGCAGTGGCAGTAATGCGATGCCTTCCTTGTCAACTGGTGGGTTCCCTCCCTACCATATTAGCGTCTCCGTGTCAGCTTTACCGGAATGACACAACAGCAATGGAACAAACATATCAGATTACTATAATAACACCTAGGCTATATAGCAGATGAGGCGAGTAGTGCGGCATTTTGCCTCTTGTGCTAAATAAGCATTATTATGTTACAGTCGACACCACCATGCAGCCTTTATCTTTCACAGCGTTTACTCTTCGGGGAATAACTCAGCCTGCTTCCTTTACATGGATCACAGACACACACACATAGGGTAGGGTATTCCTTTACATGGATCACAGACAGACACATAGGGTATTCGCGAACGAGGACAAAAGACACACACACACACACACACACGCACACGCACACGCACACGCACACGCACACACACACACACACACACACACACACACACACACACACACACACAAGGGCCAAGGGCACAAATGTTATCAGTGTCTCCCTTTCTCTCATCACACCGGGGCGCTTTTGCACATATAAACTCAACACAGTTCCACACAAACACCCTCTGTCTTCTCTCTTTCCTTCTCTTCTCCTCTTTTATTCCTTCCTCTTCTCTCTCACACAAATTAGCGACTACTCCAGCAAGCCTTAAGCCTGGAAACACCCGCTCACTGATCTCACACCAACCCTTTCTTTCTCTCTTCTCTTCTTCCCCTCTTCGTCATCTCCCCACATCCTTCCTCAAATCTCTCTGTGTCCTTTTCACTCCATCTCCATCTCTCCAATCCCATCGTCTTCATCATCCCCTCTTCCTCCCACCTCTCATCGCTTTCTGTCCCTTTCCGTGTCTCTCCATCTCTGTTTCTCTCGCTCAGTCAATGTTTGCACGCGTGTGCACGTGTGTGTGTGAGTGTGCATGTGTGTGCATGTGTGTGTGTATTTTCCCTTCTTTGTGGGAGA
>NC_139718.1:23913959-24003959 GCF_964188405.1 Protomyctophum parallelum | reverse complement strand
ACGCACGCACGCACACACACACACACACACACACACACACACACACACACACACACACACACACACACACACACACACACACATCTATCTATCTATATGCATATACAGTATACAGTATCAATTATATACACATATAGATATGTAGATATAGATAGATAGTGATACGTTATGTATTGTTCCTTCGCGATGTCACAGTTTGTGAGTCTGTGTCTGATTCTGTTTATTTATTGAGGGTGAGAGCTGGTGTGTTTTTTTCCCCCATCAAAACAGGTATTTCAGAATGCATGAACACCAACCTGCATCATTTTCTTTCTCTCTGGCGTCTTTCTCTTTTTGTGGTGCTGGGAGTAGGACAAAAACCCACAAAAGCCCCGGCCTCAGTGCAGTACGATAAAGAGGCATAAAAATAATAATAATAGTAATAATAACGGTACAGTAGTAGCTCCTGCAAAAGTTTCGCCTCCGGGCACAGATCAGGGATCAGCTAATCCTTGCCAGATTCTGACCTTATAAGCCAATAGTGGGAAAAATACAAAACTGGCTTCAGCTCATTATCCAGGAATAAACAGAGTGTGTTTAGTGTAGTGTCGTGTAGTGCCGCTCCTCCACAGTCTCTGCTCACAGGCACGGCAGCCTTTGGACTATACAGGAGGCATTGTTACCGGATGAGTCATCGTCAGAACAGGGGGATGAAGAGGAGAGAGGAGTAGATGAGAGGACGAGGAGGGAGAAATAGTACTGGAGTAGGAGGAGAACAATTGTTAGAACTGGTAAGAGCGGTCCAGTACCTCCATGTAGTCCGGTGTGGTCCTCAGTCTGGCGACCGCCTCTCCGGCTCCCTGCTCACTCTGGTTGTTGCTACCACTGCCTCCCACCGAGTTGGCGGTGGTTACCACCGTTTGCTCTGGCCTGGCCTGGTCCTGTTTGGTGGGGTCCGGGGGTTGGTGGGGGTGAGGATACCGGGGTGGGGGCCGTGCGTACCTATCTGGCAGGTCTCGGAACTCGGGGGCGGTTATCCTGAAGAGGCAGTCCACCAAACCCACCTTCGGGGTGGGGCCCTGGCTGTCTATGACCGTCGGACAGAGGATCCCATTTCCGTGGAGGCCAGCAAGGGGTCCCATTGCCCCGGTGACTGTGCTGAGGGGCAATGGGGAAGACACGTCCAGAGTCCACTCCCTCTCTTTCTCTGTTGTTGAACGGTAGCCTCCTTCGCATTCTGTAGATCCTGCAAACTGCTGCTGCTGCGATAGTCGTTGCTTCACTGCTGCATCCAGCTCCTCTTTGTAGGCGGGGCTGCTGCTACACGCAAGTGCAGCCCTGGACGGATCTGAGCCTTTGGACCCAGGCTCAGGGGGCAGGATGGTGTCATAGACGTGGCTGTGTTCCGGTCCGGGGAGAGGCGGTGTCTGTGGGAGGCCGTGGTGGTGGTGGTGGTGGTGGTGGTGCGTCTGCTCTGTGAAGATCCCGCACTCCATCTGAATCCCAGCGAGGTCCACCTCTCCCTGGCGGCGGAACGGCAGCTTGTCCCTCCTTCGCAAGGCGTAGGCAATCAGAGCTGCTGCAGCGAAGAACGCAGAGACAAACAGCACCAGCAGGCTGAGGACTAACACTGACAATGGAATGGAATCCTTCCCTGGAGGGGGTGCCGGCCCTAGCCCCGGGCTGGGGTACCCAACCGAGATCCCCTTGTCTGGGGCTGTGGAAGTGGCTGTTTGCTCCCCCTGCTCCTGGTCCTCCTGGCGCTCCAGCTCTGGGCAGAGGAGCTCCATGGAGAGGGAGCGGAGGTCTATGCCCGTGGTCTCGTCTGGGGAATGACAAACCACCTCTCCCACCACCACCACAGCGCTCAGCCCCTCCAGCCAACGCTTCAGGGGAGCTGCCTCGCAGTTACACTCCCACGGGTTCTGCTGCAAATCCACCTGGAGAGGCACAAAACAAATCTGTCATCTTCCCTTGTGTGTATTGGAAAACTGGCTCTCGTCCTGCCGCTATGCAGTATGTAATAGACAGAGACAGTACTTGATCTCATATTGGGGTGTCACTTTGCAAAATGTAAACAAAAGTTTGCGGTTGATGCCGGCTGCTTTCAACTTTGTGACTCTCACTTCTGTTGAAGAACAGTCCAGTAGTTTGCTTTCCATATGTGAAAAGGTCTTATGAATATATGACAGTATCATTATAGAATTCCATTGATATTTATCTCCAGTGATGATAATGTATCTGACATATTTTCTTTGCTGCCTAATCATTTGATGATCCATTACTATCAAGTCTATATTGACTAGGGCTGGGTGCAATAACCGCAATACCGCCATACCGCCGGTATGTAACGCATACCGCGGTATCGGGTTCATTACCGCGATAAAAAAAAAAAAAAGAAAAAAAAACTTTTTTTAATTTATTTTTTTATGAAATGAAAAGTGTATCATAATAAACAGTGACGCTCAGTCAGTCTAATCATGCCAGCAACACAACAACACCAGAGGGAGTTCAAAAAACCATGTGCAACCCAGATTCGGCACAAACAAGGATTGATTGATTGATTAAAATATTTATTAACAGTTTGCAGAATTACACTACATTTCAAGCACAACTCAATACAAAGACTGTTAACTGTGAGTGGACACTTGTTTACAAGAGGGTCCACCAAAATTCATTTCACTCCTATGCCACAAAAATGTGGAACGCCCTACCAACTGTCATTAAGATGTAAATCCCTTGACTCCACCCACCCCTTTCCCCCCTCACTGTATATATAGAAGTGCATAGTGTACAAAATGATATGATGAATTGAAAATGGTGGACCCTCTTGTAAACAAGTGTAATGCTTTATGGCAGGGATATTCAATTAGATTAGGCCTCCTATGTGACACAGACCGAGTAGAAAAAAACGTGCCATTTTATCATGATTATTAGTGAGGACCTATTATATGAAGATAGGTTCAAAAGTGGTCCTTTAATGATTACCGTCATTATGGTAATCTCACAATTAATATCGCACACACCATACCTGTAACTTTTATTAGCCCCTCTTATTATTCCCAAAAAAAAAAAAAAAAATATATATATATATATATATATATATATATTTAGTATATATATTGCAACCATTCATTTCAATAGGCAAATTCACAGGGGTTGGAGGAATAAAGAGTGGAAAAACATAGTAGCTTGCTACTCGAGGCCACAATAATAAAGAATTGACCACGTAGAAAGTAGTAAAGACAAGATTGTCAAATAATTGATTACAAATTCTCTACACCAGTAAGTAAGTGTGTGCTATGCTCACGCACCTTATCCAGTTATCCCATGTGTGTTTTTCTGGAAAAAGCTAAGAGACCCTTTGGTTGTACAGTTTGTAGCATAAACTTGTAAATAAGCTAAGAGACCTTTTGGTTGTACCGTTTGTGGAAAAAGCTTGTAAATATCTAAGAAAGAAGAAAACCCTTTACCTGTACTTTTTTACATTTTTTTTCCTGTCTTGATCTACATTTACATCTTAACCCATTTAGACGTGAGACCGATTCTAAATCCTGACCTAAGTTTTGTGTGGCCTCACTTTAATTCCCATCTGGAAAGAATGTTGCCCACCCTATACTATGTCTATTTGCGTGCAGTGGTGTAATGGTGCTTTTTATTTCCTGTGGTACTGCATTTTAATGACACCACTGTGTACGCACTTCCTGGCACCACTTTATGGCTATAGACTGGACTCTGGAGCAAAGGAAGCTCTATCATGAGTAAAATATATAGCGGAAGTGGAGCCTCCTCCCCACTTCCGTTTCGTCTTTAGTCGCACAAATTTATCCTAAAATAAATCGAAATCTTCTAAGTATATATAGCTTGCTGCTTAGCAGAAATAGAAATAAAAAATAAGTGCTAAAGATATTTTAAACGGAACGGAAAGGGCAGCTTCCTTACTCGGAGGTGTAGTTCCAGACTCTATAGCATTCGGAGATTGTGGTATAGTTGTCTGGCTACGCTAGACTAATATCTGACAGACCCAGACCCAGTACTCACCTGTACCAGGCCGGTGAGGTGTTCCAGCACGCCCTCTACAGGTAGGCTCAGGAAGTGGTTGTTTCGAAGGTTCAGACGTGCTAGATTAATCCCAGAGAACACATGTAGCGGAAGGCTCCGCAGCAAGTTTGCATTTAGGAACAATAGCTGAAGGGAGGGCATGGAGTTAAAGGTCCCAGGATCCACCTCACGTATCTCATTGTATTCAAAATATAGGTATCTATGAAGAGAAGAAGACAGTGATAATTTCAGTGACTTTCAATTAATTTGTCCAACCGGTAAAAAGTGCTTGTTGGCTGTTGTCATGTTTATTTCTTATAACTATAAGTTTTGCCCGCACATCTAGAGTTCACACTTACTGTATGTTGCATCTCCAATCTGACCAATAAACCCATATATGGAGATATCTGTATCTGTCAGTCCCTTTTATGCCCATATATAGAGATCGCTGATGTGATGTCACGCGCTCCATGCGTAATTTGGTGTAATGGCTGACCTGAGCATGACAATGTGGTCCGTCCCAGAGATGTGTAGAGACAGCGCGGTCATGTGACCCATGCAGCGCTCGAGAGTGACACCCTGGAGTTTTAAATACATTGTTTTCAATGAGGGTGGCGCAAATATCAGCAATTTTAGGTATAGTATGTGTGCAACAATATGACAACTGTTTTAAAGTATTGTACAGTGACGACTAAAGTCTCTGTAATGTTTTTGTTATACTATTACTAAAAAACGATCTAAAGATCTAAAATAAAATGATGATAAGACCATTAAACCTGGGCTGTTGCCTTTCATTCACTGAAGTGACTGAAAGGCAGTATTCTCGCGATACTGCCTGCTCAGAAACCGAGGGGCACCCAGCTGCAGCATTGCAGAAACTCTTATTGCGCTCTTTCGAGACGTCGATATAATTACCGTATAATAATTTGCAAATCAGAACACAAGGTATCGAAATATCTTTTTTCAAATAATGTCTTCTTTCATTTGTCACAGTCATTAAAAAATGATGTTTGTTCATGCCTTGTATACTCGACTCCCATAGAGTCCAGTGCATTCCGTAAACTTCCGGTCCAGGGCTTTGTCACTATTAGGCTCCCCATAGCCTCGATACCCAGGCTTTCATTTCGTCTGCGCGAAAGATGAAAGCCTGGAAAAAGCCGTGGGCTGAACCAGTCTAAAAGTGGGAGTCAACCCTTCCGGGTGGTCGTCGCTCTAAATGATGTGACGTAGCGCTGCACTAGGGGGGAGAGGAGGGGCCGGGGGTGACGGACAGATCGATGAGATCCAATCAGGGTGCGCGCTTTTCTGAGGCGCGACCCTCCCATCTAGGCCAGAAATGTCTCTGCTTAGGTCAGGCTAGGCTCCCCATAGCCGCCCAGAGCTGCCATTGGACTGGCCGGCTGGCCCACCCACCGGCCAGTCCTGAGCTAAACACAAGCTCTGTGTGCACATGCTTGCAGGGAAAACTAAATAAGAGCTATGACAGGGATGGATTAAATGAACCATTGTCATATTTAAGCAGAGAAACACAGAATTTCCATACTTGGCAATGCTTTTATGATGCTCCAAGACAGTCCAATTTGTATGAGTGAGCATTTGCCATTATTCCCTATGGCCAGAAATGAGAGATTCTGTAGAGTTTGTTCCCTTTCCTAAATCAGTGACGCAACACTAATGTGCATCTGCACTGAGAATGTACTGGGGGAAATGGAAATAGGTTATCGCTGCAATAAAATGAAGCTCATATTGGGGTAAAAGCCTACCCCCCCCCCCCCCTCTTTCTCTGTCACTCTCTCACACACACACACACACACACACACACACACACACACACACACACACACACACACACACACACACACACACACACAATTGAGTCCAGAGCCATCCATTTATTGTCAGTACATCAGCTCCAGGTCGTATGTCTTGATTATACCACACATCACATCAGAGTCGGGCACCTACGGTTTTCACCTTTGGGAGAGTTGTTGTTCTTGTTCACAAATATTGGTTAAATAATTTTATCACAGGCCAGAGGGATAGCATGGTGAAATTAGTCAGATGGAAACGTTGCAGACCATTATTCTTGTTGACAAGATGGATGTGTGTTAGTAAAGCATGGGTATTGAATATAAAAAAACAAACAAAGTCATGGCCTGATTAGGTTGTTCAGTCAGCTTATGCATTATTTCAGATATTAATATTAATGCAGCACAGGTGATAGGAGTCACTGGTATTTGATTTGCTATGCACTTTAACTGTTACTGTTTCAGCTGACAACTGAATGTGGTTGATGTCACATAATGTTAAATTGATAGGCTAATAATAAGGATGGTATGCATTTCATAAACCTCTCATGTTAACATCAACAACATTCATTATGATACTGTAGTGGGTAGTGGGTCGACAGAAACAATATAATACACATATTGACATTGTTAAAGTAGCACTTTCAACTTTGTCATATAATTGTTCCTCCTCACTAATGCTCATTTTAATATGGGCACCTACTCACTCTTATTGGTGCATGGGCTGTGGACATCACGATGGGCATTACAAGATACTGTAATAGAAATTGAAGCCTTAATATTTGAACTCTTGTTTGAAATAGACGGATATGTCACCGTCTAATGAGCCAACCCGTTCTCACAACCAAGAGGTCACATTTTGCAGCTGTCAGTACAGTAAAACATCAACATTTGACATGATGTGCCAATCCATCGCATTTTGACAAAACTATGCCTAAATTGTCAGATATATCACAGCTCTGTCTTTTTTACTCCACTATTCGTCGCTATAGTACTACTATTTGTAAGAATGTGTTGCATGAGCACAGTGAGGACCAATTATATGAAGATGGGATGAAAATGGGTTAAGTGGTCCTTAAACACGTGTGCATGTATTGTTAACCTACACAACTACAGTGGCTACAGCTCTCTCTTGAGAAAGAAGAATGGTGGCATTCATTCTGTGAAATTGCACCATCAATACAATGATTATTAACATTCTTTATGTTGGCTGGCCAGGGGGAGACCAGTTTAGAGACCAGGATTACTGCATGTTTTTTGTGAGGGTACCTACCTACCTTAGGGGACACGGGGAGAACATGCATTCTCCACACAGAAAGGCCCTTTCGCCAACCCCGCCTCGGGTATGGGCACTGATGACGCGGAGGAGAGGACACGCAACCAGCGCCCACAGCGTCCCCAGAGGGAATCGAACTGAAGACCTTCTAGCTGTGAGGCGACAGCACTACCCACTGTGCCACCGTGTGCCCACCACCTACCCCTAGTTACATACATTTCTATAAATGTATAGTGGTAATAGTAACAATATAAGTAGTACTGCTTAAAAGCTCATTTTGACATAAATGCTTTCATACCCACTGTCTAACAGGAAGGCTGGTGCCAATTTCTCAACAACTAAAAATCCGCTTTGTAATCTTTTAGACTGTCCCAAGAGGCTCTTTATAAGTGATCAATAGGGTAAGCTTCTAAAAGTCCTGAACCTTTCCTTCAAATAAAGTGATCGTCACTTTGAGCTGGACAATAGAACTGCAGCCAAGATTGCTAAAGACCTTCAGTAAAATATGACAAAATATGCAAATCACTGCAATGGAGTTAGTATGCTTCACAGTTTTTCAAGTAACAACATTTGTAATAGAGAACCCATCTCATTTCTACAGCATAAACTCTTCCCTGCAGTGTTTATCAAATACTGCACTGTTTATTTGGATTAGAGGTAAAATATTTACATAACATTCTTGCTAAGGTTTGCATACATACACTATTTGCATATCTCCGCAAGCCTAATCTCTGACAACGATACATGTTGTGTATCATAAAAGCCCCCCCATGTAACTGCACATTCCTGAAATGTACCAGACATTTGAGAACCTTAACAACACTTCAGTATGCAAATAAAATATGCATTCATTCTCACTTTATCAGTCACACAGTAATTTTCAGCAGGCTGCCACCCCCACAGAGACATACCATCATGCACCGTTGCTAACAAATGACACAGCTGGAGAAGTACTGCCTTTCAATTCAATTTCAACTAAAGCAGCTTCATAATCAGATCCACATCCATGCCAGGCAATTTGAAGCATTTGAAAAGGGGATCCATTGTTTTTGCGCCGCTATTGCACAGAAATTCAGTTTCACACATTCAATCACAGATTCATGAATACGTGAGCTAAAATGGGATTTTAGTCCATAGCTGTATCTCAAGTGTACAGAAAATGTATTTAATGCCAAAAGCATTTTGTACGCATTGGATAAAACATGGCAAAATATCTCACCAATTTGTAACACATCAAAGATGCTTCTATGTACTGTAGGTGTTAAAATAAATCATACCTGAGGTTCTGAAGGCCTAGGAACATGTCAGGGCTCAGCCTCTCCAGGTTGTTCCCATTCAGGTAGAGGCTCCTCAGGCTTGGGAGACTGGAAAAGGCCCCTTCCTGGAGGTAGGAGATACGATTGTTCCCAAGGTGGAGAAGGTCTAGGCTGGAGAAGTTCCAGAAGTCTGACCGGTAGATCCTTTGAATGAGATTCCCGCTCAGGTAGAGCTTGCGGCCATTGAGCGGCCGTGGTGTGAGCTGGGATACATTGAGGAAGCCACTTTCCTTACAGTTGACAGTGAGACCCAGGTCTGTGATGTGCAGGTTGCAGGTGCAACCCAAGGGGCAGATGATGGGGATCGGGGGTCGCGTCTGGTAACCAGCCACAGGGGGGTTATGGTTGGGCAGCAGGCTGCGGGGTGTGGGGGGTGTCCTGGAGGGCCGTGGCCTCTTGGTCGGTCGGGGTTGCCTCTCTCTCTCTCTACGCTCTGCTGAGGAGGAGGAGGAAGAAGTGGATGAGGTGTGTGTGTTCTGGCGGGAGCCGTGGACCATGGAGGAGGGTTTAGTGGGTCTCACCCTGCCGGGGTGAGAGTTGGGCTTAGAGTTAGGCGGCAGATGTTGGGGCTGTGATCCACCAGGCAGACCTCCTCCTTCCGCTTGCAAGTCTTTATCGGGGAGGTCAGCACATAGCTCCTTCCGGGGGATCTCTCGCAAGTCCTTGCCATGGAGGTGGAAAGGGTACTCGCAGGTGACGTCCCCCACCACAGCCGTGTACGGAATCTGACCCAGCCACTGCTGCAGTTGCACTGCCTCACAGCCACAGTTCCAGGGGTTCTCTTCTAGCTGGATCTCCATCAGGGAGCGGCCCACATACTCCAGGGTCCCAGCATATGCCAGGCTCTTCAGACGGTTCCCCCGCAGATCCAGGTGGGTCAGAGACACAGATCTGGAACAGGAGGGAGGACGGTAGACAAGTAGACATTAATGGAAAAATGTGGAGCAAATGTAAAATGTAGAGCAAGTGCAATAGAAAACTAACAAAAGGTTCACAGTTATTACAATTATTACTGTTCAAGTAATTATTTTTATTTGATTTACCCCACCTTACAATAGAGAAAAAGCCTGAAAAAATTAATAATTACATTTCTGTCCCTCGTGGGAAACAGAACAGTTGGAAATTGTATCCGCTGCTATTTTTACTTACAGCGCACCTCCGCAATTCAGCAGCTTTGCAATATGGAAATCAGATTCTAACCTGAACAGATGAGCCGGCAAGACAGGGATCAGGTTGTCGTTGAGGATGAGAACCCGGAGCTTGTAGAGAAACCTTAGAGCCCCACTGTCGATGCGCTTGATCACGTTGTAGTCTGCCTGCAGGTTGGCAAAAAAACTGATGAAGTAGATGTAACTGCTGCAATGGGGAAGCAAATTGAACATAGCAGGAACAGCAGAACGGTACCAAAAGCCATTTATTTGAAGAGGGAGAAAACATGGCAAAAACACAGGGCTCAATAAGCCTCTTTCAGTGGAGCCACCTGGTAACTATTGACCATTACCGTTTCTTTCATTTGCAGCAATCTCTGACATTTGGTCAATAATCCTGTTAATTATGGATAATCAAACATTGATTATCATCCCGAGCCTACCTGGAGGTATTCCAGCGCCTCTAGGCCAGCGAATGTGTCATTTCGAAACAGCTCCAGTTTGTTTTCGTGAAGGTACAGACGTCTCAGCTTTGCCAACCCATGGAATGCTCCCACCCGGATGTCCTGGAGCGCATTGTTGCCGAGGTTTATCGACACTGCGTTGCTAAGGTGCTGAAATCCGTTGCTATAGAGACGCCTAAGAGAGTTCCTCTGCAGGTTCAGTTTGAAGGGGCGGATCCACGACTGTGACACCTGAGTGATTAATTAGTGGATTGATTGGTTATCTTAGTAATTACACTAATATGATAATAGAGAAACACCCATAAGCCGTGTTAGACACAGAATATTATAAGACTTAGAGATAGTGTATTAATAAGAGTGAGATTATCCCCCACCCACATGATTAAAATAACACACACAGTGCAGTATAGTGCTGCCATGTCCTGCGTATGTGACAGAACACATGAATAGTAATGACACAACGTTCCAATGACACAACGTTACCTGGCTGACATTGGTGAAGCTCCGTCCGTCACAGTGCACATGCAGGACGCCTTCTTTGACCTCGCACGTGCACGGCTCAAAGCACGGCTCGTCCACTTCCTCCTCAGAGTTGTCCACCAGAGGCGTATGTGTGGAGGTGGGGGTGGGGGTGGGGTTGTGCGAGGCCCGGGACACACACACACACCCCAGGGCCACTGCCAGAGCGACCCACCGCATTCTCCGGCTTCTCCCTCTCTCAGCTCAGCAGCCTGGGGCAGCAGCCCAGCATCGACCCTTCACCGCACTGCACACACATATAGGGACATACATGCAGTGCATGGACATGTGTGCAGGCACAATGATGCTATGTGTGTGCACGCACACACACACACACAATCACACCCACGCACAAACACGCACACACACACACACACACACACACACACACACACACAAGCACACACACACACACACACACACACACACACACGCACAAGCAGACACACACACACACACACACACACGTACGCACAGAGTTAAGGTAATACGTACAGCTTAGGCGGTAAAAGGTCATTAATCACAAAGATGAGCTCAGGACAAATCAGACTCATGATGTACTGCAGGCGACTACCACAGACAGAGAATGACATTTAAATCACGTGCAGTAGAATAACAGGGCAAAGATATTTACATTAAATTGCACTAATGATGCCTATAGGTCTCCTGGCGACCCCAGGAGTCACAACAGTTTGAACAGGACCATAACAAAGCAAGACATTATCAAAGAATAATAAATAACCTGAGGTGAGGTGTAGAACCTGAGAGAACATCTCAGCTCTGAGAACCTAATGAATTAATTAGAAGTGTAAAATATTGAGTGAAACAATCAGAGGCTAACAGGCAGGCTATTTCGCCTATAAATCGCACGTGGCCATTTTCAAGGGGCTTCTCAGACAAAGTTCAAAGAAGGCCTGCAATGAATACATATCATCTGCATTCTAAGATGCTCAGTGAAGCTGTAATGTCACGCACGTGTTGCTGTACCATATGCATTATGGATATGACTGAATGCAAATCAGATTCATAATGCCTTCGTCTAATGAATCGCTGGCTGCATAAAATACACAGTAATCAGGGAGCAGAAGGAAGGATGCTATATGAAAATACTTTATGTTACAGCCGTCAAACTCTATCTAGCCTGATTTGGTTAGCTATATCTTAATCAGATAGATTGATTGACAGCAAGCATGCAGGATAAGAAATAGCCTTTAATAAACCTAATGGTCACATCTAAATTCTAATCCAACCCAAGTAGGTAGAGTAGAGCCTGTGCATGATTAATGATGATGATGATGATGATGATGATGATGATGATGATGATGATAAAGTTGACAGCACAGTAACATCAAGACAGTGTGGAGAAAGTGAGAATTGCAGTAGCACCCTGATAAATAAATAAATAAATAAATACAAATACAAAAAAGATTAGATCCCAAGATGTGAATCCTCTGCATCGGGATTTCTCTCCTCAAGTCTTAATGAGATCTAAATTGGATAAGGCATCTTGGCCAGCCCGCATAGCGTTCAGCACCGCCATGCAAAATGCAATAATGATCCTGATGGTACGCTATAGCTGTAATCACACGGCAATAATCTACCATCAGTGAGGGAGACAAGGAGGAGGCAGTAAAAACATCACCGCCCGGGAGAGAGGAAGAGCAATCACAGAGATGATTATGATAGGGAGGATGAGAAACGCAGCAGAAATGAGAAGAGAAGGCGAAACTGGAAGAGCCAAAGGAGAGAGGGAGGGAGTCACAGACAAGAGATCGAGTGATGAGGAAGAGAGGATATGTACAAGCCAAGGGGAGAGGAGGTGTGGGCGCGAGGAGTGGGATTGCATAAGCAAGAAGGCAACGAGTCAGTCAGTCAAGTCTGCCACTCAGGAGATCTCCCAGTAAAACAGCTGAAATGTGATATTGATTACATCAAAGCCCTCCTCTCTCCCTCCCAGTGCACACAGTGTACTCCTGCCTCAAAGAAATAGCACTGGATTTGATCTGTGTTAGTGTGTGTGTGTGTGTGTGTGTGTGTTTGTGTGTGTGTGTGTGTGTGTGTGTGTGTGTGTGTGTGTGTGTGTGTGTGTGTGTGTGTGTGTGTGTGTGTGTGTGTGTGTGTGTGTGTGTGTGTGTGTGTGTGTGTGTGTGTGTGTGTGTGTGTGGGGATGAGTCCACAGATTGTACTCGCTATCAAATCAGTGCAGTGCAGTGAGGCATTACTTGTTATGATAAAACTATATACAAGATGACATACTGGACATAACCATCTGAGTAAAACCTGCAGTGCAAAACTCAATGTGAATTCCCTCCACCATTCGTATATACAATGTAGTGATGCTATATAGGAAGTCTTGTTCATTATTGTCCCTGTAGAGTTTGGAGGTCTACAACAATAAATCTAGGTCAACATGCTCAGATGGTGTTTGGCAAACTAGAAAACAATATGGACAACACAATGCTCTCTGAGTCCCATGGCATTTGTTGGAAGAAATAATGCAGTCATTCATCCCTGTTGACATATTGTTTATCACTATGAAGGGCCTTGAATGGTAGAGATATATTGATTATAGACAGCCCGATAGGTCCCTTGTGTTCAGGTTTGCTTTGGTGGGGGGCAATATCTCTAGTTAATGAGAAACACAGTCAACACTTAACCGGCTCCCTCTCTCTCTGCCTCCAATAAGCCAAGTGGTTTAGTCAGCATTGAGCAGGCCTACGTCATTATCATAACAAGAAACCGGACACTTTATATGTTGTTGACTGATTAGATAGCACAGCAAATCACAGTCAACACATTCAGTCAGTCAGTCTGTCTGTCTGTCTGTCTGTCTGTCTGTCTGTCTGTCTGTCTGTCTGTCTGTCTGTCTGTCTGTCTGTCTGTCTGTCTGTCTGTCTGTCAGTCAGTGAGTGACAGTCAGTCATGTCTCTTTGTCATACCTAATACCTGACTGGCTTGTAATTTCTTTCCGACCACACATTCATGCTGTTAACAGAGGACTGACACAGGTGTGGCTGTGCTCTTTCTTGAGTCTTTCTGACTGAGTTTGCTTTCGCCAGGTCATGCACATTGACGCAAACCAACGAGAGATGACCGTCCGTCACTGCCTATTCACCGCCATATTATTCATGTCACATAATTCCGGTGTCCACCTCTCCGTCCTCTCTGTCTGTCAGGCAACAGAGCGTCCGCCAAGCTTTACACAGCTTTACATGGGCCCCTGCTCCCAGTACAGACCAGCTATAATAAGACAAGCAGCATCAATGACCAAGTCTGGCTATACAGATCTGGATAGCCCACAGCCCTCCTAGAAAATCAATTAGTTCCCAACATCACTGCACACAAATTGTAACAGTGAGCGAAATTAAAGCATGTCCAATTAAATAGCCTAGTCATTAACGAACCCTATTAAGACGTTCACTCGGTTATGTATGAAAATCCTTGGCAGAGTAACGCAATCCAATTGCATTCCCCATTGTCTGTCTCTCCCCTCAGCCTCGCTGATCCACACAGCGACGCCGGTAGAGCAAGGATGCGGGTAATACTCACTCAGTTCGCCGCCAAAGAATTACGGAACGACCGAGAAAACACTTTAGGACCCGACTGTCGACATGTCGTTCACATTCAGCCGCACTCCTCTGGCGCTCTCTCTCTCTCTCTCTCTCTCTCTCTCCTCTCCTGTAGCGGCTGAAGCGGATGGGGGGGAGCAGGGGGACGTGATAAGACTGCAATGAGGTGGAGGAATAAAAAAAACGGCAGAGAAAAACGGTTGGCTTTAGAATGCAGGTCCGCTTCTCGCTCCCCTCTCTCTCTCTGTCTCTCTCTGTCTCTCGCTCTCGAGCGCTCAACAGTGCAGCCCGGGGAGAGCTGCGGCACGGGACCATGAACAAGCGAGTGATGCGCGGAATTCTACTGGGCTTCAATGAAGAACCACCAGCACCATGTCACCTCATTGCAAACAATTGGGTAATTAAAAGAAAAATGGGCAACGAAGGCGGCCCAGTTATTCACGCTAAAGGGGTGGTGCGCAACGTTATAGTTTGTAAATTATAGCGCTCAGAGAGTGTATAGTAGGCTATAGGCTATACAATTGTAGCCTACAGTAGGCCTACCTCCTCACAAAAGAAGCCAGTTCATCCTCATTATTAATAAGAAGATTATTGAGGACACAACGGACTAGTCGCAACAGACAATGAGGCCCCCATAAACTTTCCACGCACGTTGCCCCCATATGCAGCCTCGTAAAATACCCGGACCGTTCAGCTATACCGACAATAATTTATAATCTCATTAGTTTATTCATTTCTTCTTGCCCTTAAGCGCCGACGGATTTCGTGAAACCGGTGTGCGCACCGTACGCACGTGTCCGTGTGTGTGTGTGTGTGTGTGTGTGTGTGTGTGTGTGTGTGTGTGTGTGTGTGTGTGTGCGCGTGGTGTGCGTGTGTGTGTGTGTGTGTGTGTGTGTGTGTGTGTGTGTGTGTGTGTGTGTGTGTGTGTGTGTGTGTGTGTTACCATGGCGACCCGTGCCAGCTGGCATCATAGCACGCGCGGCATCATGAGCGGAGAAAACTGTGGTGACTTATGAGAGGAACGCCTCAGATTATGAAGAGGCCCGCATCAGTGCATCATGCATGCTTCATGGCCTACATCAAAACACCATGTCATGCCAATTAAATATGGAGGTGAGTGGGCGCAACAGATGTCACGGAGATCGAGACGAATCAAAGTTGTTCCTCTTCTGCATGGCCCTCCCCGCAGGATTCCTCCACAGACCAGTTAATCACAGCCTGTAGTTTACATCAATACTACCATTAAGTAGTAGTTATAGGGTCCAAAGGCCAACCTTAACAGTAAGGGGTCCCCGCCTCAAGGGACACATGGGATGCAGTGCCAGCGTTGAGGGAGGCATTCAAAAAGCATCCAAACATCAGTCAGTTGGCTGCATGGCCATAGAAAAATGATTTAATAACAACATGTCTTGCACATTGCTGAGCTGAAAGTTCAATTCGCAGTTCAATTTCACATTGATTTCAGTGTGCATTAAGGCGAATCACCTTGAGGTAATGGAGAGGTGCATCTCTCTCTGTTTCTCTCTCTCTTCTCTCACTCACTCACACACATGCACTCGCACGCTGCACGCACAAAACCTCTCCGTCTCTCTACCTGACTCTCCATCTCCCTACAGCGTTTGGTGGGGGAAGCTTTCCCGAGAGATTCCTATCAGAAACAGTAACAGAGATGGTTCCAGTAATATCAGGAAGATGTAGATGATGGTTATAGATTTCAGGGCTCTCAGGTGCATTAGGCTGTATTACAGTCTCCCCACAAGGCTACTTAATGCACATTGCAGTGGAAACAAGCTGGCAGACAGTAGGGCATACACAACATGCATATGCATATGATCATACAAATGCACACACACGCGTGCACATGCACACACACACACACGCGCGTGCGCACACGCATACACATGCACGCACACATGCACGTGCACACGCACACAAACAGACAGAGAGACAGATGATGCACACATGCATGCACAAACCACAGGCAATGTTCCAGCTGATGTACTTCAGTATATCCAACGGGACAATGCCAGACAGAGGTGTTTGAGTTTGCCCATCAGCATCTAGGGCAGTGAGATATTATTTCCACTAGTCTAATTGCTAATGCCAGGAACATGTCAGGTGTAATGTGATCTCAGGCCTGCAGGTTATAGAGGCTACTATACAGCCGCACTGTAGAAAAAACCTGCACAGACAGAAAAACACCTGTGTATTCCCACTCGGGGCGCTGTGGGTGCTGGCGGCGTGTTTCCTCCTCCGCGTCATCAGTGCCCATACCCGAGGCGGTGTTGGCGAAAGGGCCTTTCTGTGTGGAGTTTGCATGTTCTCCCCGTGTCCCCTATCGTAGGTACCCTCACAAAAACATGCAGTAATCCTGGTCTCTAAACTGCCTCCCCCTGGCCAGCCGGGACGCCTGATGGAGGGGAATGGAACTGGTTGGAATAACGTGTTCCTTCCACGGAAACTCCCCCCTGTCAGGTGTAAAGGAGCAACTTGGACACTCAGGCATGAAGGAAGCATGAGTTCAAGTCCGTTGCTCTCCCCAGGTTGGCGGAGGGTGTGTAGAGCCCAGGATCACATTAGATAATTGACACAGGGGTGAAAAATGGGTTACAAAATCGTGGGATAAAAATTATAAAGAGAAAAAAAGAAAAACACCCGTGCACGTCCCCGCTCAGAGCAGTGTTGGTCGGCGAACCATGGGAGCTCCCTAAATTAAGAAAACAAACAGACAGGAACTAGGAGGAGATGGTTATCAGGTCTCATCAGATACCTGTGTGCCTGTTCTCCCGGGACAGGAGCCGCTCTGAGCACATGAAGTACTTTTTTAGAGCGCATTGACGGGGTCTCTAAAGTAGGGGATCTATTTATATTGGCCTAGTGCTGGCTGTGGAGCTGTCCAGTGCTGAAATGGATGGGGCTTCTTGCTGTTTCATTTCAGCCACTTCTCTTCCTCTATATCTTCTTCCTCCTCGTTATATCCCCCTTCCACCCCTTTTGTCAGATAGCTCTTTGATTTCTTCCTTTTCCTCATCGTTCCTTCCTATATCCTAACTGTATGTGTTTATTATATGTATATATTGTTCCCCTTTTTACTGAAGAATTACCCCTCTGGGACATTAAAGCTGTATACATGACCTGACCTGACCTTATATCTTATCTGACCTTACCTTAACTAGCCATTCTTTTTTATTTCCTCCCTACTTATGACAATTGACAACTCAGGCAGTTAGCAGATGCTCTTTATGCAGAGTGACTTACAAAAGTGCAAGGTCAGAGATGCCAAGCACAATGAACAACAACAGCGCAAGTGGCCATGGAATTCTAATTCCACAGCTGGGCTTTGTGATGTGAGAAAAAAAGATATGCTATGATGGCAGTAATTTAGGTGAGTCATTAAAGTATTATAATGTATCACTTAGAACAGCACACCTCGCATCTATCTGTCTTCCTGTCTCTCCTTCCTTTTTAAGTTCTGTCAGTTCAGACTGAGTGTCGAGCACAATTTTCTTTGATTCCTTCTTTCCCATGCACCCTTAGGCCCGTTCGCCTGTAATTTTTTCATTGGATGCTTCACCTCCTCCTCCTCTAGTCAGGCAGTGGCCGGCCCAAGCTGTAGCTCTCTCCTCACCCTTGCCTAAGGTACTGCACGTGTTCTTGTTCATAAGAGATTGTCCTGTGGGACACACAGGCGTGTGCGCGCATATGGAACTATACGCATACACACATACTATACATTGTGTATGTCCTTGCACACACTTACATAATTTGAATGGCCATACATGGCACTTTTCCCAGAACAAAAACATGGCTCACGCACGCACGCACGCACGCACGCACGCACGCACGCACGCACGCACGCACGCACGCACGCAGCACACAAAGAGCCAGGGGTCACAACATACACGTTGTTGACAGACTGGTGGAAGTTCCTCAACACATGGTTTTGTGATTCTGTTGGGCTCACAGTCTCTCATTACTCACTGCTCTGAGGCAATCAGCAAGGCAAGGGCACACTGTACCCAGAAGAAAGGGAAGAAAGAGGAAAGGAAGAGAGGGAGCAGAAAGCAAGAAGAAGACAATGACCCGTGGGAATTAGAGGAGTGTGAGGGCTAGCGAGATGTAAACGGGAGCGGAGAGAGGGGAAAGGACAGAGGGAGACGATCAGATAGTTAAGGGAATAGATGGAGCAGCAGAGAGGATATGGGAAGGAGGAGGGCTGGTGATAGCTAGAAGCGCAGGTGGTTCTGTCATTAGCTCCAGATTAAAGGAGAGGGCAACTCCAGAGGACTCACCTCTGATTCACATACTGGTACTGCAGGCAAGGACAAGCCTCCAGGGAGACAAGACACACTCACACATGCACACAAGCGCGCAGGCCCACACACATGCGCGCACATACACACACACACACACACACACGCACACGCACGCACACGCATGCACACACACACACACACACACACACACACACACACACACACACACACACACACACACACACACACACACACACACACACACACACACACACACACACACACACACACATCCATGTGCATATGCACATACAGGTCCACATGCTGACAGTGATCCACAAGAACACCCACAGGCTCACATGCTTCCCCACCGGAACACACAGCTACACACAAACACACACTCCCAAAGATGCACAGTGACTCACAAGGATATGCACTCCCACACAGATACATTCACGCACGCACACACACACAAGCATGCATATATGCAGAGACACACACTGCACACACACACTAACGCATACAGATGCACGCTACACACCTACACACACATCACTGAGTTAATTAATGAAACCTCCTGTTTTAATTAGGATTTAAAATCAGTTGCTATGGGAACATTGCCCCCTCTGAATGTTAAGGTAAAGGCAGAATTGTATGCAGCTCCTGCTGCCTCCTCCCAATGACTCCACAGGAGGCTGTCCAGGAGGGAGACATTAATACCAACAATGATTCAGCTGACTGATTCTACATTGCATTTTCTTTTTCTTGAGAAGCCTGAGGTGCCTTATCTGAACTTCAATTTGGACTTGGTTATAGAGGGGCACATGAGTAGAAAAAATAAAGAAAAATCATTACTACTGGCACCACAGCTACTGTGTACAATATGTGTACAATATGTTTCTATGAAAGACCTGCAGGGATGTTGACATTATGGAAAGGAAAGGTTAAGGATATTTAAAGGCCTGTCCGTTCCATTGGATTTTCGTCAAGACCTCGTTTTCTTTCATTCAGGATTTTTTTAAAGGGTTGAGTTTGTGTTTTTGAGTGACCCTCACCTGTGGTTAGCTTTTCATATAGTGCAAGTTAATGGGTGATGAAGGCATTGCTTTCAATCACACACAAGCCCTGTTAAATTATAGTGTACTGTACAAGTGATATTTGTTTTGCTTTTTACCACATTTTCTCCGCAATTTAGTCATTATGCCAGTTAATTCCTCCCCAAACATATTTCTGTGTTCTCACTGCTGTTGTAGCCTACTGGCTCACCTGCCAGTGAGGAGTCCCTACCAGGAGGACATAGAGACCTCCTGCCCCCCCAACACTCCTCACTGACAGGTGCCGTCCCAGCCATAGAGGTCCCAGAATGTATGTGTAAATGTCACCCTCCACGGGCGGCTTCCCCCCCACCGAACACAGGCCACAATGTTCGTATATAGACGCTCGACAAAGCCGGATGCACTGTGGTGAAACAGTGGTTGTACCATTTGTAACAAAGCTTGTAAATAAGCTAAGAGACCTTTTGGTTGTACCGTTTGTGGCAAAAGCTTGTAGCTAAGACCCACACAGAAGAACCTTTTACCTGTACTTTTTGTACTTTTTAGAAGTGCTCAAACTTTTACTTATTTTACTGCCTTGATCTCCTCCTCCTCCTCTTCTTCCATTTCTTTGTTTTTCTGACAACAAATTTCACCTTTTTATCCGTAAAACTGTGATGTGACAATAAATCTGACTCTGATTCTGAAAGGTTAGGTTAAAACATGTGACAATAAAGTTGATACTGTAACAATGCTTGTGAAAACCTTAAAGTTTTTCAATTTTTTCCTGCTCATTGTCATCACTTCTATTTCACTTGTTTATCCAGTATGAGCTTCCTCCTGACTGGATAACCCAACATGAAAATGCATTTTCTGTTCACTAAAGAGCTGAAGACAAAAGGAGACACACAGAATATAGAGCTATTTAGCAATTATTTTAACAAAAGAAAATCACTTACTTATATATTGAAATATAATAACTTCAACAGCTTGCATGCAGTTTGAGAGGATTTGATTGACAGCTTTCGACAGCCTCTGTGTAGCACTTGAATTAGGAAATAAAGTTAAAGTTGAAAGTCCTACTATTTGTCACATACCAGGCGTGGACACTAAGGGCTGTATTTTGCGTGTCTTAAGTACCAGGTCTTATTCCCTAACTTGAGTAAACTAAAGACCTGGAGGCGTGATCAATGCTCTTTGGCCACTCAGAATAGCCAAATGGCATTGATCACGCCTCCAGGTCTTTAGTTTACTCAAGTTAGGGAATAAGACCTGGTACTTAAGACACGCAAAATATAGCCCTAAGGGTTAATTGCCCACCTGCCCCTGGCAGGTAAATAAATATAACTTTCTAGGTAGCCTAGAGTTTGCTTTCAGATTGCCCGACGGGACAAGTACTTGTTTGAGAGGGGACGCAACTGTCTAGGAACACAAGTCTTCTGGTCTGTGGAATGTAAAATTAGAACACTGTTTATAATGTGCTGTTTTCACGGTTGCTACACTTAAAAATGTAGAATAACAAGTGTGAACCCATAGTCATATTCTATGTAGGTATTTGCCATACAAATTGAGGTGTGACATTTATTATCACACAGCCTGCAACAAAGGCTTTCCCCTAGAGCTCCATATGAGACAACGGAGATATCTAGTGCAGCCGTGCCGCGCTCCAATACATTCTAATAGGAGGCTAGTGGCAATTTATCTTAAACAAAAACAAAAAAGTCTTAAATGGAAGACCGTTTGATTAGTGATCAATAGGGCACCTTTAAATCCCTTTCTTTAAAGGAATGTTCCATTGCTTTTTCAGTTAAATCTGATAGCCAGTGTGAGGGGGAACCCTGGCATCGATATGTGTAACTATACTGCCAATATTAACTAGACTCTGCACAATACACCTTTTTTTCATTAGTGACTGACTTATTCTGCCTGTATTTTCTGCATCAAAAGCAACAATGCCAAGGTTATGTCCACATAGTTTTGACTGACACACTTAAACACCCAGCACTGCCATCTCTTATAAGAACTGGATAGCATAAATCTTACATTGCACTTGCACCACATTTTCTTCCCACGTGCCTAAAGGTCAGCAGAGGTGAAAGATAGACAGAATGAAACCAAAGGAAGATGCCAAGTCTGGCAACTGGGATACAGCAGTGCAGGAATGTCTTGTGTGACAGCCTCTACACACTGGGTTGTTGTGGTTGCAGAGCAGACGGTGTTTATCACCTCTTGCTGCCGACAGAGGCCCGGGGGCAAATCTGATTGGCCTCAGAGCAAAAGAGAGAGTTGGTAAGTGAGGGGGAGGAGTGAGGACACGTTGGCACTGGCAGACAGGAGGGACGTGGAAATGAATGCCAGCATGCTGCAGCCTGTGGAGGAGGAGCTGGGCACAAGGGTCACATTGGACAAATGTCACTGTGGCTTATATTGGTGCAAAAGTTTCTAAGCATCTGCACTGATGCATGATGTAAATTCCAAAACTTTGTCGTTAAAACTTTTGCCTCTCATTGCATTTCTCCCAGTGGCCACACTGCCTAGCTGACACTGTTTCTTTTTTTGTCTGCAGACCTTTTACACGGCTAGGAACATGTAAATATGTAGCCTTTGAAATAAAGCTGCTATGGCAGTCTGAATACAGCCCAGAGTAAGAAGAGAGAGTTCCTGTTCTGTTCTTTAACTACATAGAAGTGTATATTTGTATGTCTCTAAATGTTTTGATGAATTGAACAATGTGGACCCTGTTGTAAACAAGTGTAATGCTTAATTGGGTCGTCCACTCACAGTTAACAGTCTCTGTATTGAGTTTGTGCTTGAAATGTACTGTAATTCTACAAACTGTTAATAAATATTTCAATCAATCAATCAAACCATCCTCTCTGAGTCTAAATGAAGGCAATTTATATTCTTACCATGAGCCAGGCACCGTGCTTCATAGCCTACGCCTGCCCCCTAGCGGCTCCCAAAGACGTCAGCGATTCAGTAGACTACACACAACTATAGTAATAGTATACACTGTAATCCAATGGAATTTAATCATTTATGTTGGGGTGTTTGTCAAATAGATAATTCTACAACATTGGCATCAACATGCAGGCTGTGGTTCGACCTACGTAGTCATGGCACATTAATCAAGCTAGCAGCCTGTGAACATTAATAACTAAATAGAATACAATTGTTTGTAGAGACGGTGAGACGCTGATCGTTCGCAACTAATTTACTATTGCTGCCTGTTCGCTCTTAAACGTGTTAAATAAATAACCACCACCACACACAGCTCACTTCACACTTCACAGACATGTGGACCAACATAGACCACGCCCTATGGGTGTTCCTTTCGCTGCTCTGACCAATCGCAACCTGCTATGTTGAACCGTTGCCATTTCTCAGCGAATCACAGTAGTCCTCCTTGGCATACGGTCATCCTACCCTAAGTTAAGGCCCCTCCGGTGACAACTATCAAGAAGAAGGAAGGTATGGATACATTGTTGCCGCTGTACTGGATTGACTAACTAGAATTAAAGGCTATTAAACTTCTCTAGCTGTGCCCTTGAAATAAACGCCACAGCGAATTAGATATAGCCCAGCATTAGCATGAATGATATCGCATGTTGACACTGACAGTGGATTTACCGTTAGCAGCACCTAGCATCCTTTTATGCAGTGCTGTAGCAAAGATCTACATTTTTGGTACTTGTCTGTATCCAAAACATTGGTTGTCAATACTGATTAATACTGATGTCGTCTGTATTGCGGTACTATAGATGTGTCGTCCCAGAGAGATAATAAAGATTAACCCCGCAGGTTTGGTTGGGGTACATTTTAGCTGACACAGAGCTGAATAGGGCGAAACCACCAGACAGCCCCCGTATGAATAGACGCATTGTCATATAGACGTGTCTGTCTGTCATTGTGGTCAGTGACCGTTATGGCAATTCATGATCAAAACGAGAACTCTTCTGTAGGACTATAGGGAGACAAAGGAAGTAGTTTCGCTCTGGTCACAACAGACACAACTGTCTTATTAATAGATAAGGTATACATTTTGGTGTCAACGTCACCAACCATAGCTCTGTTTAGGGCGACACGTCTGAGCTGCTCTGCTCTGGGCCGTATATTACCTGTGACAGCTAGCTGTCCTGTTGTTTATGGTCGCGCATTGCTGTCACCCCGCAGTGCATCGTCTCTGCTGAGGATGCAGAGAAACTCTCTAGCGTCTGGTTCTGCTGCGGCCTCGGTGCAAGTAAGTGGCTCAGACGACACGGAACCCATGGCCCTGGAGGAGGCCCCACAAGCAGCAGCAGGAGAGGACAACGTCGGGGACAGCAACATCGTCAAGTCACCCAGTGACCCCAAACAATACAGGTAAATAGCACCATAACCACTTAAACCCTATATATACTTGGGGGATTTATATAATCTCTACACTAAATCTCTTCTCCAAAAATACACGATCTACAATCACAGTGTGGGTTTTTTTGGTGAACGTTTTCCCCAGAATAGGGATGCTTTGATGCTCATGGTTAACAACAAAAACATACATATTCTTCCAGTACAGTGCTAGCCAGGCAGGGGAACTCAACCATCCAAACTTGCCTGAAACAAATAGTTCTCATGATGATCATTTTCATAACAGATTAAGGACACTATTGTGAAATTGTTAGAATGGCAGTTGCATCATCTGAAAGCACACACTGTTGCATCACTGCCAAGGCATCCTCCAGGGTTTGTCTAATACATGTGCATAATTGGAAACAGAGCTACCCAGACTACAAGGGGGTCATATGCCATGTGCATCACTTTTGATTGTCCTAGTTTCTGAAGTTACAGAACAGCATCTAAAATTGGAAATAGTTTTTCTTTCTTTTTTTTAACCTTTTTTGTAACTTTCCAGGTACATTGAACTGGAGAACGGGCTGAGAGCTCTCCTCATCTCCGACTACCGTGGTCCAGCGGTGGGAGATGATGATTCAGAAGGAGAGGAGGATGGCGAGGAGGAGGAGGAGGATGGTGACTCCGGCGAGGGGACAGAGGACGAGTCTGAGGAAGAGGACAATGAGAAGGATAGCGACTTTGAGGACGATGACGAGAACGAGGGGAAAAGGAAGAAAGCTAATTCAGAAAAACAGGTAGCTCTGATAAAACCTTAATTTGTAGGTCCGTTGATTTTCACCACTGAACGTAAGCCAGGTTCTGGTCTTTATGTCTTAAATATGGGAATGTTGGCATGAGACCAGATTGGACAGTCTCTTTTGTCATGTGTGACCTGAGCTCTACTCGAAATGTACGACTGTTCTTCACAGTCTTTATGTACAGTATACAGACCAAAAATCACACCTGTGTGAAGTGAGGGGCGCTAATATATTAAAATCTAACTCATGTTGATTATGTGATGTAATGGTGATGTAAAACAAACGGTGCCAACACAAACATTAAATTCTCTTTATTGTTAATGGCATTTAATGTTTGTGTTAGGGACAAGATGACGTAAATTGTCCCTTCATTGTCGATGGTGTTTTTAAAACAAACATTGAACTAAAAACAAACATTAAACCTGTATATAGGAGGGGCTAGTGCCCCTCAAAAATTATTGATCAGATGTTTAACCATCTGAACCCTAGCATCCATATGTGGGAACATTCGCCATAAGCAGTTCTACAATCAAACAAATTAACAATGCGTTGCAATGTGACGTGTTGTTTTAGCATTGTGTTAGCTTGTAGATCTGCTATTTTTGGCAAACAGAATTGTTGTTGTGCAGGAATAGAGCGCACCAAGTTTTAGCTTAAAGATCTGGAGTGTTTAAGTGGTTAACTCAAGAAATGCCATAGCTTCATAACCTGTCTGTCTGTCTGTCAGTCTGCAGCAGCATTATGTGTAGGAGTGGGCAGCTTCAGTGACCCCAGTGACCTTCCAGGCCTTGCCCACTTCCTTGAACACAGTGAGTAGCAAACTTAGGAGCCCATTTTCAACCTGATCTTCATCATTCATTAGTTTAGTTCTCACTAATGCTCATTCTAAGATCTAATCAATCTGCATGTCAGGGATATGCTGTGGGCAGTTCTGAAACATGCCTATGAATGACATGGAGATAATGCAAACTACAGCTTTTCTCTTCCTAAAATAGAAGTCATTGTACTGTACTTGCATTAATATAACAACAAAAAAGGTTGAAATCTTGTTGGTAGAAAGGTTTCTGAACTGTCCACAGTCATCTGAGACACAGAGCGAGTAGACAGAATTTGTGGTGCTTTAATTCTTGGGAATTGAGAAAACCTTAATTTCCATCACTCTCTCCAATTCTACCTCTCTTCTTTCACTCTTCTCTACCAGTGGTGTTCATGGGTAGTGAGAAGTATCCATCGGAGAATGGATTTGATGCCTTCCTGAAGAAGCATGGTGGGAGTGACAATGCCTCCACAGACTGTGAGAGGACTATCTTCCAGTTTGACATGCAGAGAAAGCACTTCAAAGAGTCTCTGGACAGGTAAGGAAGGACTAGAGAGCTCTAATCCTAAAGTAGTCATAATAAGTAGGGTGTAGGGTTATGCATAGAAAACTCATCTATTGATTCTTAATATCAATTTATATTTTCTGGCTTGTCAGGTCCATATAATACCCGACAGTCAGTGTCCGTTCTATAATATCTCTGAACGAATCACATCTCTGAACAAATGTCACAGGTCCTTGGAATGAATTTGGGCCCTCATTTAAACCATTTGGATTTCTGAACTAATCATTAAGGTTCGGGTCTGTCATTCTGGACCCGTGAAGACCTCATCGGACTTGATAGCAATCACATAGCGTACCAGTCACGTCAAAATTGCCTGTGAAAAACTAGGTCAGGGTTAGAGCCATAGACAGTGAGACATAGACACATACTTGTGTGTGTGTGTGTGTGTGTGTGTGTGTGTGTGTGTGTGAATCCGTGAATCCGATTGTGTATTTGTCCCCATCTGACCTGTTGTTTTGCCTATCTGTTGTGGTCCCTGATTATGGCCACCCTGCTGCCTGCTGTACCACCTGTGCAGATGGGCTCAGTTCTTCATCTGCCCCCTGATGATCAGAGATGCCATCGATAGGGAAGTGGAGGCCGTGGACAGTGGTGAGGCTAATATGGGGGTAGTAGAGGGGGGTTAAATACTGTTTGTGCCTCTGCTCATTGCTTCTCTTTGTCGGGTTTGGAGCCTTCTAAGGCCTTAATGATACTTCAAATTGATAGTTAAAGCGGTATTATGTAACTTTTTATTATGAATACATTTTAATTTGGTCCAATCGTTATGGTAGTGTATGTTAATACAATATAACATATACAATTGGGGTGGTTGTATTTTGTCTCCCTGCTCTTCTATTGAGACATTTAGATTGTGTCAAAGGTCATGTCTCACCTAGACAGTAGACACAGGATCTGACACAAATTATGATCTGATAGTCAAGATTAAATGTATACCCTGAGCAAGCAGGCAGGTTCTATTAGCTCAATGCTAAAAAATGCAGACTTGCGCAGGAAACCGGGTTCAAATCCGAGGTAGGAGAAGAAAGTTACAGTGCAGCAGCTTTTTGCTTGACGTGCTAAGGTGTATATCGTTGCTGTTGGGCAGAAACATTATATTTCAACTTGTGCTTTTTTCTAAATGTAATGTCCTACTTTGTTGTACAGAAGTTTTATGCAAAATCTGCGAAAATAGACAATTCCACTGTTTCATCGTGACGTAAAGTTTGCCATTTCCTGAAATATTACACTTTTCTCATCTCATCGTAACGTGACGTTTTCCATTTCCTGAACATTTTCAATGTTGGGCATATACGGTTTCATCCTGACAGAGACGATATGCTATGTACTTGCGTTGGGTCTGACTCTTTCACATGCAAGTGGTAGCATGTCATTCCTTCTCTCAGTCTTTTGCCTTTCACGTCTTTCTCTGCTCTCAAATGAAGCAGAAATTGCATTTAAATCTACACTCCCATCTCCACAGTATATCACTTTACAATGTACCCCCCTCTATCTCCCCCTCTATTTCTTTCCCCCACTCCTTTCTTTCAGAGTACCAGCTGGCTAAGCCATCAGACTCCCACAGGAAGGAGATGCTGTTTGGCAGTTTGGCCAAACCTGGACACCCTATGGGTAAATTCTGCTGGGGTGAGTAAACATTTCCAACAGGACATTTCCACCAGGAGAAGTAATAGACTCAGAGTCTCCCCAGCGTGTAGCTTGGAGTATGTTCAGCAGTTACAAATGGGACCACTGAGACTGAAACCAAGATGCTCTCTTGATGGTTTCTCTCCAGCTGTTAACAGTCTTTATTTTTTTATGACCCGACCGCCCTCTTTGACTCTCTATTTAACATCATCAGGAAATGCCCAGACGCTGAAGCACGAGCCAAAGAAGAAGAACATCAATGTGTACAAGCGTCTCCGTGCCTTCTGGAAGAGACACTACTCTGCCCATTATATGACGCTAGCTGTGCAGTCCAAAGGTCAGAGAAATCTATCCCAGATCCATTTACAGTATCGTACTGTCCAGGCACTAATTGTTTAGGTATTGTAAGATACCGTAGAAGGATGCATTCATACACTGTAACATTCTCAGCGTTAATGTGTAAACATTTATTTGGTTGCATACATTCTCAGAGTTCCAAATGGATAAATTAACACTGAGGATTATACAGACGACCGTGTAGATTATAAATGCTTAACCAACAATTAACCTAATTTTAATCAACCCCAAAGTACTAATCCCTGACAAATCATGAAGATTAGTATCTCAGGGAAGTGCAAACAGAACAATTGTCTCTACATGGAGCACTCAAGGAAATTGCAGATATGGTCTGACTCCTCACCAATGAATGACAAAGCCATTGATGCACCACCATTTTTATGATCCATTCATTATCATGCACGCAAGTGTAGCATTTGTTTGTAATTAGGGATTGGTTTTCATTGGGTAGACCATATGCTGGGTGATGAAAGTACATCGGTAGAAATTGATTATGCTGAAATCCATCTGCATGGGGCATTTTACCACTAGTTTAATCAGTACAAATAGGTTTTTAATTTCCCTGAAATAGCCTGACCGCCTGGGGAAAACTGTAGACACAAGTCTAGTTTGTTCCTCAGACATATGCCTCACAGGGTGAAGTAATTCAAGAAATATACTGTACACAACAGACATCTAGTGACAGCAAATTCTCTGCACTTTATTAACGTAACGTCTTGACTTCTGCTACCATTAGATAAACTGGACACTCTGGAGGAATGGGTGCGAGAGATCTTCAGTAAGGTGCCCAACAAGTGAGTTCTACCTCTTCTAAGGTGATCTGATGCAGTGGTGGAAACGGTACCCCCAATTTTTACTTAAGTGGAAGTATCAATATACCGCTATTAGTAAAAGTCCAGAATTGAAAATGTACTTTAGTAAAAGTACAAACGTATTATTATGCAGAAGTTCCAAGTTTTCAAATATATAATATCACCACTGGTCTGATGTGATGTGGTATGAGTTTGAATGTGCTCTCAAGAGAGAGAGACATTGTCAAATATTCCTGTGTCATTTATGCATTGTCGAACAACTTCTCATTTGGACACTTCCTTCCTCCAAAAAGGTTTCGCTACGAAAATGTAGATGCATGAAATATTTAAGTCTGTATTTGTTTTCAACAGCAACCCACAAAATGTACGACTAATAATAACCACTCTCAATCTGTAACAGTATGCTGTAGGGGATTGCCATTTCATTTTAGAATGACACTTTTAACATCCCGTCATCATAAATGCTTGTACTGTACATGAATCGTTTCAGCTTTCTGCTGCTGCAGTTTAATTCTCTTTTCTGTTTGCTCATCAAACTCAAATTCCATTGACTGCTACTGAGTCATTCCCATGATGAATTTTGTCTTTGTTATCTATTATTGACTTCATCAGAACTGGTTACTGTATCTCTTGCTGTTTTGTGGTTACAGTAAGGAGCCCAAGCCAGAATTCTCTCACCTACTGGATCCATTTGACACGTTGGCCTTTAACAAACTGTACAGAGGTACTGACCTGTGTGTTTGACCTCCTCTTTCACTTGCAAAATGTTGCACATCTTTTATAACATTTCTAGCATATGTACACATTTCCCCAGGCATCTCCATTTTGGGCATGTCGTTATAGGGGAAAATATTCTATGAGCTACAAACTCGCAACACATTGTGAGATTGTCGATATATGATTTGTTGTACGATGAAGTTCATATATATAGGGTTTAAGTCATGGCTCACACAACAATTTCCCCTTCTCTCTCTTTCAGTGGTTCCAGTGAGAAAGGTCCATGCGTTGACCATCACCTGGGCCCTACCCCCTCAGGAGGCATACTACAGGTTAGTCACGTAGTATTAGCCACAGTACAGATGCTAGAATTTACAGCTACTGTATGTAAAAAATAATAATACAAACTGTTTAAAAACTCTTTGCTCTTTAAATGACTGTATGTTCCAGAACAAAATTACATCAAATTGTTCACTGTCTTTCCAGAGTGAAGCCTCTCCATTATATCTCATGGCTGATTGGTCACGAGGGTACAGGCAGCATACTCTCAACGCTCAGGAAGAAGTGAGTGTCCTCAACTCTATCCACTCATTTTTATTACCTAAGGGCTCTCCAAAATCCATTTAAAAGGACTCCATCTCTCTGGTTATGTGCAAAGCTATGATAAGCCCAGAGGATCCCATTCTCAAACCACATGTTATTCCCCCGCAAGCCCACTTGACAACGTGATGTGTGTGTTCATGCCTCTCCATGTGGATTTACAAGGGGCATCTCAGCAGTGCCAGGCGGTGAAGTGGTGTCACTCATTGGACGGACACACACACTCTCTCTCTCTCTCTATCTCTCATGCCAGGGACTGTGAGAAGAGAAGATTTGTGTTTAAAAACAAAAATAACTTATTTGTATTATTTTAATAGCAGACAAGCTTGCGCTGTGAGCTTGTATTTCTGCAATCTTTGAATAGCCAACATATAAAATATGTATAAAGATCAAGACGGGAACCCCTTTTGGTGTAGTTGTTGCCATGTATAGTATAGCAACATATTGTTCTTGTAATTTTGAATAAATACTTTATGTTTTTCAGAAAATGTAGGTCAGAATTTAGATGGCATTTTTAGAATCGGCCTCAGGTCTAAATGGATTAACTGTAACATGTTTTGCTGGGGACTTCACTTTGAGAACCACTGGCCTACGGTACCCATGGCCCATCAGATAGACCCACTGGCCTACGGTACCCATGGCCCATCAGATAGACCCACTGGCCTACGGTACCCATGGCCCATCAGATAGACCCACTGGCCTACGGTACCCATGGCCCATCAGATAGACCCACTGGCCTACGGTACCCATGGCCCATCAGATAGACCCACTGGCCTACGGTACCCATGGCCCATCAGATAGACCCACTGGCCTACGGTACCCATGGCCCATCAGATAGACCCACTGGCCTACGGTACCCATGGCCCATTAGATAGACCCACAGCCACTTCTCTGCCACATGTCTGCAGCTCTGTAACCTAGCAACAGCACTCAGGAGACTTGATGGAGTGTTCTGGCTTACCGTGTGCCGTTTTTGGCTGGTGTATTGTGAACGACAGCGCAGTGAAATTTGAGTGCACGCTGTCTCAGTAATACTCTTCTGCCAAACTGCAGAAGCGTTTGAGTGGCCACTTTTTATGGGAACAAAACAAGTACAAAACAAATTGGTCACATTCCATTATTATTATTTTCTTTACTGTGTGTGTGTGTGTGTGTGTGTGTGTGTGTGTGTGTGTGTGTGTGTGTGTGTGTGTGTGTGTGTGTGTGTGTGTGTGTGTGTGTGTGTGTGTGTGTGTGTGTGTGTGTGTGTGTGTGTGTGTGTGTGTGTGTGTGTGTGTGTGTGTGTGTGTGTGTGTGTGTGTGTGTGTGTGTGTGTGTGTGTGTGTGTGTGTGTGTGTGTGTGTGTAGGTGCTGGGCTCTTGCTCTGTTCGGAGGGAACAGTGAGACCGGCTTCGACCAGAACACCACCTACTCCATCTTCTCCATCTCCATCACGCTCACTGACGAGGGCTTTCAGAACTTCTACCAGGTAGTGGAAACATGAATCCCTCCCCATTTACCCCCAAGTTGTGTAGCCTTAGCCTACTTTGTGAACCACTGATCTATATAATTGAAGTACCTGCTGATCTGCGTTTGTGTTTCCCCCTACAGGTGGCCCACCTTGTGTTTCAGTACCTGAGGATGCTGCAGACCCTGGGCCCACAGCAAAGGTACTGATCACACACACACACACATTAGGTTATCCTTACCCTTTAGGACAAAACTAGAAGAGAAGCTTGTAACATTTCATTTATATGGATGAGTAAGTTAAAGATGTACTTGGTGCCTGGTCTGGCAAAAATACAAGTCTTGCCTAAATAAAGTGTTTACTTGGACGTCTTGGTTTGAAATCCATCATGTTGCTTCAAACACAACCAGTGTAGCTGCATGCAGTGATTAGGATGTCCCGTGGTCCATATCAGGTTCCCCATACTAAATTCTTAGGGGTCATTATAGACGAACATTTAAATTGGAAACAACATATTGATATGTATGAATATGAAGTCTATGAAGATGCTTGGTATATTGAGAAACATCTGCCCTTTTGTTCTTCCTTCATGTCATTTAACACTCTATTATAGCTTAATTTCCCCTCATATTAATTACTGTAATATTGTCTGGGCTGCTACATATTCAACACATCTCACTAAATTACTGATCATTCAAAAAAGGTTTCTGAGAAACCGTCTGCCCCGCTCTTTATTAAATATTCACTATTACCCATTGACAAAGTAAACATTTTTCAGACCTGTTTATTTATGTTTAAATTCAAAAAATGCATACAAGACATTCCGTCTTCTTTTCACAATTTCTTCCGTGTTACTTCTGACATTCACTCCTACCCCACAAGGCAAAGAGATCATTTTGAATTACCCTATTGTCGCACTTCCAAACATCAATCTTTCATCAAATTTAGAGGCCCCCTATGGAACTCCCTAGATGCTTCACTTAAATCCTCATTATCCTTGCCAATATTCAAAAAACATCTAAAGAAATATCTTATTTCTTCCTCTCTGTAGATGTTTTACTTTGATGCGTTATATTTTCTTTTGTGTGTTTGTTATTGTATTGTTTATTTCCGTTTTTATTTCTTTACTGCACAGCTGCCCCCCTTTGCCAACTTGTAGACCTTTGTACTGTTCTTTATGAACTTTTAATCTGTTTAAACCAATGACCTCTTCCTACAGGAAAGGATTCCAAATAAGCCAGCTGGCTTCTTCCCTTCCTTACATTGTATTTTTGTTCTTTGATATGTTATTGTCTATTTTTTGTACTACATGCTAAATAAATAAACCTAAACACACTGAGGCCCCTTTTCCACCGGTTGGTTCCCAATGGGAACCGGTTCAGTTCTTTTTGGTTTTTAGTCCATGAGCCAGAGCTCCAAAATTGAAATGTTAATTATGAATTGAGTGGGCAAAACCATACCTATATTAGATTGTTATCACCGTGAAACTTCCCTAATTGAGTACATTTTAAAATATGCAAATGAGGCATTATGTAGGAAAATATGCAAAATAATCGAAAATATGAAAAAGCTACTACTGTGGAAGGGTTATCATGTATAAAATTACTTGTATTGATCCTATAAACAATTTAATATAGGGTATAGTTTGCCCACCAATTTTGGAGCTCTGGCTCATGGACTAAAAACCAAAAAGAACTGAACCGGTTCCCATTGGGAACCAACCGGTGGAAAAGGGGTCACAGTACAGTACAGTACTTGCCCAGTCGCCCACACAAAAAGACAGTGGAACTAGAAAAAGTGCCCTTCCGGGCACAGGTCTCCACCAGGTTATCCACAGATCCGTGCAGTTAGAGGTAAAAACACTTTTCGGCCAGTTATAGCGCCACCTTGAGGCTGAGTTGAAATTGTTCATGTGGCATTTCGTCCTCGGCCTAGTGGGAATGTGGGTGCACAATTTCACGGAAATCACGCGATGTGTTCATGATTTGCAGCATTTTGTTTGAAACTGAGCACTCCTGTGAACTTTGGAAGCCAATCTTAACCAATCAGGATGGAGTCTGATAAATCTGAAAGACCCGTTTCGTTGAATGGCTCTAGAGAGACTGTGTACCAATTTGCGTGATGTTTGGACAAAATCTGTAGGTGTACTGTGCAAAAACTTGTTTTGCACAAAGCGGCCTCCTGGTGGCGCTATAACAGGCCGTTCTGGAAAGTTTGGGGCAGAGGTTCATGGTTGGCATCCAGGGAGTGTGTGTGCAAAATATGGCATCGAAAAACTTGTTTTGCACAAAGCGGCCTCCTGGTGGCGCTATAACAGGCCGTTCTGGAAAGTTTGGGGCAGAGGTTCATGGTTGGCATCCAGGGAGTGTGTGTGCAAAATATGGCATCGACCGGGTTAACGGTGGCCGAGATTAGCTGTTCACGGACACACGGACACACACACGGACACACGGACACACGGACACACGGACGGACACGCGGACGGACGGAGTGCAAAACATACTCTCCCCACATGCCTTCGGCCTGGTGGAGACAAAAAGTACTCACTGTACTTAAAGTACCAATACTGCAATTTAGAACTACTTAAGTACGGAATTGAAAATGCACTTGAGTAAAAGTACAAAAGTACAGGGCATCAAAATGTACTTAAAGTACTACAAGTAAAAGTTCTCATTGTGCAGAATGTCCCATTTCACAAGTTCAAAATGTGTACAAAATCTATTGAAAATAGCAGATCTACAAGCTCACAATATGTCGCAACGCGTGTAGATCGGCTATTTTCAAATGGCCGAAATGTATAGGGTTGAAGTGGTTAATGTATGTTTTTTAATCAAAATTAAAATCTTAGAAGAGTAAAAGTATTGGAAATTGGAAATACTTAGAAGTACAAATACCTCAAAATTGTACTTAAGTACAGTACTTAAGTAAAAGTACAGGCAAATACTTACAATGTCTAAATCTTTCCTTTTGTATTATGACATCTTCCTTTCTATATAGAATATATGAGGAGATACAGAAGATTGAAGCCAACGAGTTCCACTATCAGGAGCAGGTAAGCATCCCTCCATGTGTTACTTGATCTATATGTCAGAAACCACTGTGGTATTCATTCTTTATTTTGTGTTCCCTCCCTGTCAGACTGACCCCATAGAATATGTGGAGGACATCTGTGAGAACATGCAGCTGTTCCCTAAAGAAGACTTCCTGACAGGAGATCAGTTGATGTTCGAGTTCAACCCAGAGGTCAGTAGGACAGGGCTGGTTACCACATGGTTAGACTATAGAAATCAAAATATGGATCAGGATTTACAGTATATACTTATTTTCAACCATCTACAGTACACCTTCATAAAACCAATTGACATGAAAGCTAAGCTTAAAAACATGGTAATCCTATTAAATTATTAGTTTTCCTATGTGCACAAAAGTTTCTTTGACTCGTACTCGGACTGGGGAAAATGTAATACATTTGTGAAATTATGAAAAATGTTTCTGTAGGAGCAGGACAATGATCTAATGAATTTGGCGCGTGTGTGTGTGTGTGTGTGTGTGTGTGTGCGTGCGTGCACTGTGCAGGTGATCAGTGCAGCTCTTTCACTTCTCACTCCGGAGAAAGCCAATCTGATGTTGCTGTCACCAGAACACGAGGGCCAATGTCCCCTCCGAGAGAAATGGTTTGGCACAAACTACAGTGTTGAGGGTGAGTGCTTTGTGTGGTTGAAATAGTGTTTATGTCTCAGGGTCGACTCTAGAGGGTGTTGGCATTTGTTTTAAAGTAGGTAAAACTGAGGAGTGTGTGTGTGGGGTGGGGTATTGATTATGGTGTGTATTAGGCAGCAGGTGAAATTATGTCTGTGTCTCAGGGTCAAGAGGGTTTTGGACTGTTTTAAAGTCGGTAAAACTGTTGTGTGTGTGTGTGTGTGTGTGTGTGTGTGTGTGTGTGTGTGTGCACGCGCATGCTTGCGTGCGTGCGTATTGAAGATTGAGTCTGGTGGTGTATGTGTATGAGGCGGTATGTGAAATGATGTCTGCGTTTGAGGGTCGAGAGGCTGTTGAAGTGCATGTGTTGACACTGTTGTGCGACAAGTTGGTTAAAGTGTTTGTGGGCAGACGTGCTCAGAGATTCTGTTTATCGTCGACATGCAGAGCAGCAGGTGTGCTTCCCTTGATTGCCTCCTTGACGGTGGCTCCTCAGCTGCAGTAAATACTTAATAGAGAAAAAGCACCAGATAAGTGGAAATAGCTGTCCAAAATAAAAATGCTAGACTTTTAGCTCAGGTTCACATTTTTTATTGTGCAACTGCAGGCAGACGGAATCGTGTGTGTGTGTGTGTGTGTGTGTGTGTGTGTGTGTGTGTGTGTGTGTGTGTGTGTGTGTGTGTGTGTGTGTGTGTGTGTGTGTGTGTGTGTGTGTGTGTGTGTGTGTGTGTGTGTGTGTGTGTGTGTGTGTGTGTGTGTGTGTGTGTGTGTGTGTGTGTGTGTGTGTGTAAGAGAAACCAATTGTGTTGCTGCTGAGGGCTTTGTTCAATGACGTATTACTTCCGAGAGCAACTGAAAAAGTGCTATAAATCTATATTCCAAGGGTGTTGTGATAAACAGTGTGTGCGCGTTGTTGACAGCTTTTCCCCCTGTGTAGATACTCGGTGAATAGTATTTTGCTCTGATGGCTGATAGCTTTCATCCTATAACCCAGACAACCATCAGGAGTGGAAGGAAAATCACTTAATAGCATTCCTCCACTGCCCTGAGTGTCTTATCCAACACCTCTATCTTACATGATAATTTTAGGGCCACCACAGGGATATCTTGTCGCATAATCATAATGTAATCTGAACGCTGTTGCCCTCACTAATGGTTTACTTGGGATATATTGGTGGTCTAAAAATGTAAGTGTAAGTAAAGTACTGTTTGACTCAATCTTATCCAGAGAACATTATTGTCAATCAACAGCGCAGGTGTCCAAGTAAGTTGAGTGTGAAGAGGGCAAGTACAGTATGTGCTACAAAATATCAAGGATTGCAAGTAGACAAACAATGTAACAAACCCAGGCCAGAGTCCACTGAAATAAGAGTACAAGCATCTCTCTAAATAGTAAATGAGAAGGAAGTTCATTTTACACAGCAATTAGCTGTTAATTTAGAGTGTAAAAATTGACCTGTAACAGTCTGTCTTTAACACTCATTTATCCACTTCAAACTGGTGTCCCTTTTTTTGAGTGAAAATTGTAAAAATGGCAGATCATAACAAGCTCACAACATGCCATTATGCTATTTTCACCACGTGACACAATTGTACCACAAACTAGAAATAGAGCCAAATATCAAACCTGCTTAATATTCCGAAACGGTCAGGAAGGCGTCTGCGAGCGCTTTTATCGGCGCTATGTCTTCGCGCAGAGCCTTTTCACACACAGCACGCAAAACCTCAGCGATCAAAGCCCGATCTTGTGTCAGATCGGGGGTTTTGTCGGCGAGGATAGAATGGCCTATAGATTCTGTAAAAAGCAGTATTAAAAGTATATGCAATTCAAATTAATTGGAATTTGTTTTTGTTTATTAGTTTTGCGTTATTCATTTTAGTTTCATATTTATTTTCTTTCATTTGAGTTTTAGTCTTAGTTTAAGTTGACTATAATAACCCATTAAACCCAATAACCCATACATCATTGTTCCCCCTACCAAACACAACAGAAATCCAACAGGAGTGGAGGGGGAAGTGGACAGCAGACATGGAGCCCAGCAGTGAGCTGCATCTCCCTGCAGAGAACAAGTTCATTGGTGAGTACTAGGGGTCTATTTGTACGTCTCTAAATGTTTTGATGAATTGAACAAGGTGGACCCTCTTGTAAACAAGTGTAATGCTTTATTGGGTCGTCCACTCACTGTCCTCTGTCTGTCTCTCTCTCTCTCTCTGTCTCCAGCTACTGACTTTACCCTGAAGCCCTCGGACTACCCAGACACAGAGTTTCCGGTCAGAATAGCCAACAGCGACAGGGGCTGCCTCTGGTACAAGAAGGACACCAAGTTCAAGATCCCTAAGGGTAGGAGTGTTCCTGTGTGTCCATGTCTGCATTCTTAAAGTTCGAGTTATACTTGGTTGTGCGTCGTGTCGCACGCCAACAACCTACAAGCTGCTGCGTGTTGTAGGTCGGCTATTATTATCGGTGCACTGCCATACAACTACTGTAAGTGTAAATCAGTCTTTATCTGATCTATACTTTGTTGCACAACAATGTTGCAGATTTTTCGCTACTGACACCATTGTGCAACAAAGTGTAGATTACGCTTCATGTAGCTGTGTCTGTGTTTGTCAACTACACATGTAACATGCACCTAAGAAGGCCACATATCTTGACCCGACTTGTGTTGCATGTGTTCTTGTCTTCCTGCCGTAGCCTATGTCAGATTTCATCTCATCTCGCCTGTAATCCAGCTTTCTGCCAAGAAGTGAGTACAGATGGACTCTGGCCATCTCACATTTGGCCCTGTGTGTTTCATTTATTCATAGAAATGCTCTAGTAGTGCAATTTCAAGGTCAAATAAGAGGAATATATTTTGTCCTAACCATCGTCTCCTTCTGAATTCTTGTTTGTCATCCCTGGCACACTCCTGGCCTTTACCTCTCTGCGTCATCATTCTTTAATCCTTCAAATTTCTTTCTCTTTCAATTGTCAATGGAATCCCTCTACCTCTTTCATTCCCCCCTCCTCCTCGTCTGACCTCCCTCCTGACCGTTCTGACCCACTGTCCTGTCAATGTCCCGGTTCCTTTTTGCTTCCTCTTTCTTATAACATCCCTCGCTCCCTCTCTCATCCCCCTCCTCTGCCTCCCACACCCTCCCGACACCCATTGTCACTCCGTCCTCACTCCATCTCTCCACTCTCCTGTCTCTCTCCTCACCTCTCCTCTCTCTCATCCCCCAGTGTGGTGTTATTTGACCTCATGGTAAACATCCTGGGTTATAACCTGGCTGAGCCAGCCTACGAGGCCGATGTGGCCCAACTAGAGTATAAGCTGGTGGCTGGGGAGCACGGCCTGGTCGTCAGGGTCAAAGGATTCAACCACAAACTGCCTGTGAGTGAAAACACACACACACACACACACACACACACACACACACACGCGCACACACACACACAATACATTGATACAGATAATATAAACAGACTGGAATCCGGAAACCTCTCATCTCCATATTTGAATGTTTTTTTGTAAATGAATGCCCTACTACTTGATCATACTACATAGTCACACAAAAGCATAAAAAGTTGCAGATCTACATGCTTGAAACACGGTGCGAAGTGACTCGTTTTGAGCTTGTCGATCTGCTACTTTTGATAGTTTTTTCATTTGAATCCTGAAATGTAACAGTGTTGACATATGAAGTTTCCAACCGACAGAGACGATATCCATCCATCAATTTATTTCTTCTTATTATCTTAATCTCCATCTCTCTGTCTGACTCCCTCCCTGTGCGTTCTAGTTGTTGCTACACCTGATAGTCAACTACCTGGCAGAGTTCTCGGCCTCCCCTGATGTCTTCAGCATGTTCTCAGAGCAGCTGAAGAAAACCTACTTCAACATCCTCATTAAACCTGAGAAGCTTGGCAAGTATGTCGTCTCGTTTTCTTTTTAAAAGCATTAACCTTTTGTTGTGCACCAAATGCCATTGATTTATTTATCTTTCTGCTAAATAAAACACTTCTCAACCCATCTCATTCTTTACTTGCTCACTCACTCACCTTTCCCTCATTTTGTTCTCTCTCCCTCTCCCTCTTTCCCTCCTTCCCCCTGTCCACTCAGGGATGTGCGCCTGCTGATCCTGGAACACTCTCGCTGGTCCATGGTGGAGAAGTACCAGGCTCTGACAGCAGGACTGACTGTAGCGGAACTGATGGACTTCAGCAAGGCTTTCAAGGCCCAGCTGTATGCTGAAGGGCTGGTGCAAGGCAACTTCACTGGCACTGTGAGTGGGTGGATGACTTAATTTGTGAATGAAGGAGTGAATAATTACGTTGTTAAATGAGTGGCGGTATTAACTGTTGCATTATGAGTGAACCCAGTGTATATTAACTATGGCTGGGTGTATTGGATGAATGGATGAGCTACAGGGCAGTCGGTGTTAAGGGCCTCCCTCTTTCATTGGTGTGTCGCCCAGGTTGCGCCTAACCTTTAGCTTCACTAAAACTATGCCTAACCCTCGTCACAGAAATTATGCCTAAACCTAACCTCGGAAACCCTGTCCACCTGGGCGAAACGGAATCCGGTCAGTGTAAACCAAGCCCCCAGAACTGAAAGGGATAAGTGAAAATCGGCCCTCCTGGTGGCCAACACTGGAATTGCAGCTGGGGAACAATCTATTTTAACTATAAACGCGCCACGTCTCTGTGTGTCTGCGTGTGTGTACGGTTGTAATGCACAACCTGACTTCAACTTCACACGTTCCACACCCCCACAGGGAGTGCAGTGCCCGGTATCGAGTCGGTCGGACCCACGGTTCTTCAGAACCCATCACAAAAGGCTCTGGTCAGGCTCTACCAGTGGGCCTAATGAAGCCAAGTCTCATCACCTGTGCAATTTCCAGCCTCTACCTCAGCCAATTGATTGCCATGGCAACCCACACCTGACAATTGATTACTACCAGTCCACTTTTCACAGTCAGTCAGTTTGCCCTCTTCAGACACAGGCACATAAAGAGATCTCCATGTGGGACACAGACAGTTAAAACAGGTGCTATGACAACGGGTATTATTAGGTTCCCAAGTTGCATTGTTCTCAAGTAGGCCGACGGTCACGTACAGGTCTAGTACAATACAATACAACGAGCGGAAACGGTTTTGACCAATCGGCTCGACATATGAGGGTTGCGCACAAAGGTGACACTACTGCACATGCAAGACATAACTATGACAAGTCACCGTCCCCAAATGCAGGAAAAAAAAGGGGGGGGGGGGGAGTATGCGCTGTGAGCAACTCCATAGAAGAGAGCAGGCGGGGATTTCCGGTTACCACTCCAGTTCTTTTATAACTATGGTGTAAACATGACTGCATGATTGCATCAGTAAACAAACACACACACACACACACACACACACACACACACACACACACACTCTTTTGATCGTGGTTCATTATCCTTGTCTGTGTTCTGTCTACAGGAGTCGGTGCAGTTCCTGCAGTATGTCACAGAGTAAGTTGCCTGTCACTGTTCTCTGACTATAATCAATACACTGAACAAGTGCAGTCTTTATGCAGTGTGTCTGGACCTGTGACTGTGCTTTGTCTTTATATATCAATATGCAGTGTGTCTGGACCTGTGACTGTGTGCTTTGTCTGTAGATATGCAGTGTGTGCTTTGTCTGTAGATATGCAGTGTGTCTGGACCTGTGTGCTTTGTCTGTAGATATGCAGTGTGTGCTTTGTCTGTAGATATGCAGTGTGTCTGGACCTGTGTGCTTTGTCTGTAGATATGCAGTGTGTCTGGACCTGTGTGCTTTGTCTGTAGATATGCAGTGTGTCTGGACCTGTGTTTTTTGTGCTCTGTCTGTAGATATGCAGTGTGTCTGGACCTGTGTGCTCTGTCTGTAGATATGCAGTGTGTCTGGACCTGTGTTCTTTGGGTGCATTAATTTCCCTCGGGCTGACCATTGCTATTCCTCCTCATCATTGCCATTTTGTTCTTTCCCAACTTTTCTCCAATCCTTTCCTTACTTGAACAATCATCTTGTATGTTCTTCATTCATTAATTTGTCTTTTCTTTCAACTTCCTTGCTGCCTCCCTACCTTGCCTCATAACTTTACTCTTTCATTCCTTTCCCACATGCTTGCTTCCTTCCCTCCCTCCTAATATAATTCTTCCCTGTTCTCCTGCAGCAAGTTGCAGTTCTCAAAGCTGCCAGTAGAGGTCCCGGTGATGTTCAGAGTGGTGGAGCTGCCTCCCAAACATCATCTGTGCAAGGTCAAATCACTCAACAAGGGAGATGCCAATTCCGAGGTCACAGTTTACTACCAGGTACACACACTGTATCCTGGGTATATATACTGTATACAGACCACCAAGAGCTACCATGTTAGATTCATGGTGCCTTGGCATAGATTGTCCAAGTGTCTTGAATTATATTGGAGGAATGGAACACTATTATTAACAAAAGATGTTCCATCATTTGGTGTTTTTCTGATGATCAGAACACGGAGTGCCAAGACCTCTGAAAGTCGAAAATGTAACTTGCATGCTTCAACTGCTGTTGCGGTATTCACGCACTCTGGTTGTATTTGTGCATGTGTGTTCATACAGTTGGTCATTCTGTACCATCGTCATTCGCTACAGCTAAATTGGGTTAATTGTGCCATCCATCCATATGGTAATGTAGGGGTTCTCAAAGTGGTGCGTGCACCCCTTGTGGTGCTCAAACGCCCTCTACATGACATGGAAAAGGTAATGGCGGTTTTATGGTGTTATTTAACACAAACGGTAAAATCCAGTAAAACACTGTTGTGAGGAGATGCATAGAGCAGCTGCGGGAGTATACAGCAGCTGCATGTCTCTCAGTGCAGTGACATTCCGTGATTATTTGCCATGATCATATTTTTAAAAGTATCATTTTCGGCCAAATACAATGACACTGAGCGTTGGGGGCTGCGTCAGCTAGGTCAGGAGGTAAGGGGGTGCACGGACAAAACAGTTTGGGGACTGCATAATGCATTATTTATCCATCAATGCATTACCAACAGCAGTCCCTTTGACAGCCCTAATGCATTACCAACAGCAGTCCCAGGTCCCTTTGACAGCCCGAATGCATTACCAACAGCAGTCTCAGGTCCCTTTGACAGCCCTAATGCATTACCAACAGCAGTCCCAGGTCCCTTTGACAGCCCTAATGCATTACCAACAGCAGTCTCAGGTCCCTTTGACAGCCCTAATGCATTACCAACAGCAGTCCCAGGTCCCTTTGACAGCCCTAATCTAAGTGCACAAATGTATGTTCCATGATCTGACAAGTGAAATTGTACAACTTAACCCTTACCCTGAAGAAGGCATTTTGTGCCAAAACATTGGTTATCTTAAAATGAAAGTGTTTTACATCATGACTATGAGCTGTGCGACTTCCTCTTATTTTATACAACTTTGACATTATGAACGTCTATTGACACTCTCTCTCTCCCCCTCTCTCTCTACCCCCTCCCCTCTTTCTCTTCCTGTAGTCTGGACCTAAAAACCTGAGGGAACACACTCTAATGGAGCTACTGGTGGTGAGAACTACTAAATACTGCATCATCTGCTTCAGGCGGTGCTTTTCACAGTATTATTAACACCACACCTTCAGTACCGTAATTACAAAATAAATGCACATATTGCTGCTCCAGTGCTCATAATAAGCTACCAGGCTAAACAAATAAATGCACACTGACTGGTCATTAATCACAGATGTTTAAATGTGTTTGTGTCACTGCCAAAGCCCTCAGCCCATTACAATATAGCCTCTGGTCACATGTGGTCCTATACTAGCAGAGATGTTATTAAAACGTGATTATGTATTATGCTTCCAATGAGGAACGCTACTGCTCATTGTATGCCCTCTAGTGGCCAAACACGGTAACACTATTAGTGAGTGTCAGACTCTTGCAGAATGGTGTAAAAACAAAAAATGCCTCTGCCGCACTCGCTCGTCATCCTTCCTTTTTTAATCTGACAGTTAAGTCGCTCGTCCAACGATCTCAAGTAACTGGCACTTTTCTTCCAGATGCACATGGAGGAACCTTGCTTTGACTTCCTGAGGACCAAAGAGACTCTGGGGTGGGTGTCTCTCTGTTTTTCTTTTTAGTTTTCACTGACTTCATGTTTCGAGTGGAGGAAGGTCTGATAGGGACAGTGACAATTGAATGTGATACACGGCATATTGTTTATATTACCAAATGATTTCCTTCCTGTTTCTAGCTCTCTGTCCATCAGTCTCCTACCCAATCCAATACTTGCCATCTGTGAGCCCATCTTATCTGTCTGCCCATCTAAGTGTACATCTATCTGTCTGTTTATGATTCTGTTCTCTAGGTATCATGTCTACCCCACCTGCAGAAACACTTCAGGGGTTCTGGGTTTCTCTGTCACCGTGGAAACGCAGGCCACCAAGTTCAGGTGAGTCCACAACAACACATCCTTAAACAAATTGTCCCCTTCCAAACCACGCCACAATGTATCTGAGCTGCACACCCCAAACCTAAGCTACTATCTATTTATCTCCTCGCTCACCGAGACACAAGTGGCAATTCATCCACCATCAAGGAAACATGAATTGAATCTATAAAAGGACGTGGAATGTCTTCTTTTTAGTCTCCATTATATTTTTCTTCCCGTTGACTTCCTTCCTCCAGTACCGAGTTGGTGGAGTTGAAGATTGAAGAGTTCTTGGTTTCCTTTGGGGAACTGCTGAATGCACTTACTGAGGAGGCCTTCAGTACGCAGGTGTGTGTGTGTGTGGAATACTGTATACTGTACATGCAAAAGTATTTTTGCATGTTGTTTTGGGCAGGTGGCAGGATTTGTCTCAAAATGTAGATGTCAATCTTAGCCAATCGGGATGTACTGTATGATATGAAAAATCAGGGTCAGGGTTCACTCTCTCTTTTTCTGGGACACAGTCCAATAAACTCATCCATCTATTTAGAGAGCCCTCTCCTATACCTGCTGATACTCAAATACATTAGCCAGATCCAATATTCAAATGTCCATCTGTCATTTCCTCACTTTAAGCCTGGTATACAGTATACTCTGTCCAGCAGGGTTGGCATTAACTATAAAATGATGTCAAATTGGTCAGGTGTTCATCATGGTGGTTTGATTTATTTTGGTTGGTTTCCACATTCAGTCAAAGGCTTAATTCTGCTGCCTGCTGCACTGCTGTTTAGAAGACCAGAGTTTTTATTTCAACGTTTCAACAAGCAGAAGTACAATTTGTCTAAAATGAATACCTCATTTACAAACAAGCTGCCGTGAGCAAGCTTCAAGTGGCTGCATTCCTCCTGTCTGTGTCATAGCACCTTTGCTTTGCTTCAGCTGACCACTGTTATCTGAGGCTCTCGCTGGCATCAGCTCAATCAAGCTACTAGTCTGACAACACAGGCCAACCTCCAAGAGGTGCAAACACCTCTGTAATTACCCTCTGAGTGACCATAAACACTATCACAAGAAATGGCAAAACTACCGCCCTGCCTGTACAATTGTAGGGTTATAAATACAACACAATACAAATCAAAGTACATCCAGTACACCTTGGTGGTGGTCACCACCACCAAGGTGGTGTTGCTAGGCAGATTAATTGAGCAGATTACGGAGTGGGCTATAGGTCTAGCGTTCAGGATTCTTCTGAGTTCCATGGCAGTACTATCTATGTATTACTTTATTATTCGGTTCAACTAGCCGAGAAGAGTTTTGACATCTGTCGTCGTTTGAATTATTTTGAAGTATGTAGGAAGTATGTAGTCCTCCTTCAGAGCAAGGAGGTGAGGAGGAGTGGAAAGGACGTAGGAATTGTTTCGGTTCGCTTTAAGGAAGGAGAGGAGAAATAATTTATACTTCACATATTCCAACTAAAAAGTGTTTGCAAAGTGGACAAAGGATATACTCAAGCAACTTGGGAAAATCCATGGAAATGTGTTACAGCTGTGTACTTTTTTCCTCTAGGTCACTGCCCTGGTGAAGCTGAAGGAGTGTGAGGACACACACCTGGGGGAGGAGGTGGACAGGAATTGGGCAGAGGTGGTCACCCAGCAGTACATCTTTGATAGGCTCAACAGAGAGGTGAGGAGAACACACTAATAGCCTTTTGTCAAGGACAGCGGGAGATGCTTACATTCTAATGATGATGAATACACTTATGCTGTGTATCAAGAACTATTCATTTTTATGGTCAGAACAAACATTTTTTTATTGTTATTAAGAATGTGAATAAGAAAACGGTTGAAAAGAAACTGTTGTCTTTTAGTATCACTGACGTGAAGAGAGGGAAATAATTGCTGTTAATTTCACTAATTGCGACGCAGGCTGCATTTACTATGAAAACGTGCATTTCCCGTCGGTTGGTTGGTCCGTCACCTCAGGTCATGCCTCGTGACATCAGGGATGGAGATCCCTGATGTCTTCAATATTAAGCCCATATATGGGAATGCCCATATACTGTATGGCTATGATGTCATCAATATTGGCCAGCAACTCTACATCTGACCTCAATGAGCTTACTTGTTCTGACATTTGTTGATCCTTCCCCATCCATCCTTCCTCTTCGATGTCTCCCTTTTGACCTATGCTTTTGACTGATACCTGTCCATTTGTTTTAACATCATTTCTATTGAAGGAATGTCACAGGAAGATAAATATCAGTAGAAAAAAGGAGGGGGGGGGGGGCATGAGACATGGCCAAAGCATTTCCGGGTGTCCTCAGCCAAAAACGTTGAGAACCCCTGCTTTATGTATCCTCTCATCTGTGTGTTTTTAGATTGATGCTTTGAAGCAGATGACCAGGGCTGAGCTTATCTCCTGGCTCCAAGAACACAGAGGGCAGACCAGCCGCAAACTCAGCGTACATGTGAGTGTGTGTCACACCCCTGTCTGAGGCTAGGGTTGTATGAACAAACGGATGGCAAGGCACGCAGTTTGGCAGAAGTTTAACACGATATTTATTACCCCAAGTGACAATACAAGTGACAACAACAAAAGAGACCAAACGTCTGCAAAATAGAAATAAAAAGGAATATTCAAAACAAAGTACTGCATATCATATATAACACCATAAATCAAACCAATCATTTCCAAATAAGTCATTATCATATGATATAAGCATTCTAAGTATTTATAAATCCGGCCTTTTCAAATGTAAATTAAATAATTATAATCTATCACCCATTCTTGAGATAAGGGACAAAACTTTTTTCAAACTAGATTTTTTTTTTTTTTTAAGATACATTCAAATTAAATAGATGTATTTGTAGACACAGGTCTCAGCTACCAATCTTGAGAAGGAACAGGTTTTTCGCATAACATTTCTTTCTAAAATGGGACATTTATGCACTTAATACCTGATTCATGTCAACTCCGTCAGACACACTAAAATCCCTTTTAATTGAATTTGATAATTTCAACAATAATATAAAGTCCTCAGTTATCTTATAATGGCTTTAAGTAATCAAGTTAAGTAATACAATTATTTTAATATTGTTTTGTTCCAATATCACACTATTATGAAATATCCAATTTCTCAAATCCGTCATTTCAACCTTTATTTTCAATATAACATGAAAACCATGTAAAAAAAAAAAAGAATCATCATTACGTATCATTTCAGTTGGTGTTTCAATACATAAGCACAAAAGATTTAACATCGAATTTTCTATTTCTTTGGAAATTAACAAAAACATCACGGGACGAACGTCTGACTGAGTTGACGAACATCTGACGGAGTTGACAAGTTTAACTGATTTAGGTTCTAGACCACCTAGGATCTTGATTCTGGTGACTAATCCCACATTTTCAAGGATGAGGAATACAGTGGTACTATTTAGATTTGCCCTGTGACCATTTTTCAAAATGGCCGCCACCTGCTGTTATTTTACAATAACTCAAGTTCTACACCACCTAGGATCTTGATTCTGGTGACTAATCATACATTTTCAAGGATGTGGGATACATTGGTACTATTTAGATTTGTCCTGTGACCATGGTAGAAATATTTCAAAATGGCCACCAACTTTCTGTTATTTCCCAATAACTCAAGTTCTACACCACCTAGGATCTTGATTCTGGTGACTAATCATACATTTTCAAGGATGAGGAATACAGTTTTTTTTTTTACTATTTAGATTTATCCTGTGACCATGGTAGACATTTTCAAAAATGGTGGACCTGCTATTATTTTACCAATTTACCAATATTATCAGAATAATGTCAAATCTGTGAATACATTTCTTACTAAGAATTTTCTTCACCAATGTGTTTGTAAAGGTGTCTACTAACATATCCCACATTAGTTGCTATTGAAACACCCTAGGGGCATTTTTGACAGCTGCTGAAAGTTGGATACCATCAACAACCAATATAAGGCTAAATGTTCTAAATTGCTTAAAATGCTGTAAGTAGCATGTGGCATGTCAAACTAGGGGCTTTTCATGATTCTGAATCCATCCCAAGCATTAGGTTTGCACAAAAAACACTACGTTGGCTAAAACGGCCATAGCCATCATCACAGATGTGATGAGGTCAGCACATTTGGCTATGGCCAAACTAGGGGGTCTATGGCCAAACTAGGGGTCAAACTCCTTGGGCTAAATTCGGTGAGGTGAGCAGTGAGCGAAATACTGAAGACAGAAGATCTGGCTTCAGGACTATCAGGCAGGATGTGCAGACACTGAAGGCATCAGTGTCTTTCTCTGTGTCCCCAGCATGTCAACCAAAGCAATGTTACCAAATCAAAGGAGCCTTCACCTCAAGTCACCTGGGGCTGGGTGAGCAATCATATCCTGTATCTAGCCTCACAACTAAATACAGACACTTGGCCAGACTGCCGTTTGAAAGGGTCAAACCCCTCATCCTGATTGGGGAAGACCACCCCACCTAATCACACCAACAGAACAAGTGAGGTTGGGGCCTCCAGGTGGGCCAGCAGCCATCTGCACAAGACTGGGCTGGACCCTGCAGGAAAGCAATCTCCAGCCAAGACAATGTAAGTTGACTATAACAGAGCCCCAGAACACAGAGCTCATGAGAAGGATGGAGAAACACTGGCAGGAGGCCACCAAGATACAACGACCTAGAGTGTGCCACCGCTGGCAGTAAGGAGATCAACTGCTGCAGCAACAATGTCATGAAAGGCAAGTCTACACCAAAAAAACCCTGAACCTAATCGGGGTGTCAAGAGACCAAAGTTTCTCTCCCACAGTTCCCTGCAGTGGCCAGTGAAGTCAAACTGTGCATCTGTACCTGAAAGGGACAAGTCAAAGGCCAGAAAGCCCACCTCCTTTTAATGTCCTGTCAGTAGCAACTCAACCTGCACCTGAAGTAATCCCTGACCCCTCCCAGAGAAAGTTCATCCGTGAAAATGTAATGATTAGTCGCCAGAATCAAGATCCTTGGTGGTCTAAAACTTGAGTTATGGTCATTTTGAAAAACAATGGCTGCCATGGTCACAGGACAAATGTAAATAGTACCACTGTATTCCTCATCTTTTAAAATGTATGATTAGTCGCCAAAATCAAGATCCTAGGTGGTCTAAAACTTGAGTTATTGTAAAATAAGAGCAGGTGGCGGCCATTTTGAAAAACAATGGCTGCCATGGTCACAGGACAAATCTAAATAGTACCAATGTACCCCACATCCTTGAAAATGTATGATTAGTCACCAGAATCAAGATCATAGGTGGTGTAGAACTTGAGTTATTGTAAAATAACAGCAGGTGGCAGCCATTTTGAAAGATGGCTGCCATGGTCACAGGGAAAATCTAAATTGTACCACTGCATCCTTCATCCTTGAAAATGTAGTCTTAGTCACCAGAATCAAGATCCTAGGTGGTGTAGAACTTGAGTTATTGTAAAATAACATCAGGTGGCGGACATTTTGTAAAATGGTCACCACGAGACAAATCTGTGATGGCCCTATAGCCAAAAATGTTCCTTAAGGCATGCTCTAACTGTGTGCCAAATTAGAATACTTCCCATTATTCAAAAACTATAATTTTATTGTTTTAGGAACACTTTTGTCAACTCGGTCAGACACAAAACCTGACGGAGTTGACGTCTGACGGAGTTGACAAAATTGCATTTGTTTTCATCTTAACCCTCTGTAGTCATTTAGTTTTTTCTTCAGTTGTTAGCTAAACCTAACCCTAAACTAAAATACTAAACATTATTTTGGAATTCTTAACAAAAAATCATAATAATGTCCTGACGGAGTTGACATGTAAAAGCTGTGACCACATTGATATCAACATTGTTTGTTTAAAATATCAAACAATGGAATGCTTGTCAGACCAGGTGCTCCACTGTTGCAACAACTTGGAAAAGGAGTCTTCAGGCTAAATCTGTCGACAATATTTTCTGATTTATTTAAGACTTTTTAAAAACCTGACGGAGTTGACGGAGACGTGGGACACACATTTGATATGAGATATTTATAGGAAAATATAAATTAAAATGAACTGTGTATATTGTTTGCTATGTTGTTGACAATCTACTTTAATTTAGTATGTATATTTATGCGATTGTGTCAGTATTAGACACTTTTTTGGCTGTTTGAAATTGTGACCACTTGCTGGGGACAGGCTAAATACAGGCATTTTTGGGTACAGAGCCTGCTTTTAACTAATTCAGATGGAATATGAAAATAATTATAATGAAATGAATGTCATAAGAATACACAACTGTATTACATATAACTTTGCAAGTGCTTTTATTTTTATGAATTAATGTATTTTTAACATAAATAAGGCTCTTATGTGTGGGATATGTTTTTTCCACTTTTGTCCCTCATCTCAAGAATGAGTGATATATATATATAATAATAAACCTCACAATAATAGATCTATGTAAACCATGGCATCAAACAATAACATAATAACATCACCTCCTCAGAGACAGCTCCTTCCCCGACCAACACCAGCAGAGTGAGCAGACAGACTGACTGGGATATTCAGTCTCTGAGCTTTATACCCCCCATGGCCCCTCCCACTAGACTGGACCAACCGAATAGGGGTCAACATGATCCACAACATGTCAACTCTGCTTGGTTGGGCACACAAACATTCCTATATATATATATTCACATTCACAGTCCAGTTGAGCTTGTAGCTCTTCTATTTGAAAGTCTTTAGTTTTCCCAAAAGTCCTTTTCTCCTCCGATGTCCCTCTGTGACAGGCAATCCTCCCCCTCCCTAGAAGGGGAGTTGGTTTGGCCCAAATTGGGTTCAGCTTCTTAAAGTGACAGGAATCTAATGAGCTGTGTGTGTGTGTGTGTGTGTGTGTGTGTGTGTGTGTGTGTGTGTGTGTGTGTGTGTGTGTGTGTGTGTGTGTGTGTGTGTGTGTGTGTGTGTGTGTGTGTGTGTGTGTGTGTGTGTGTGTGTGTGTGTGTGTGTGTGTGTGTGTGATCAGTTTGCTGCTTCTTAGTAGTCTTTGCATATCCTAACAGTGTGCGCTTACTGAAAGGCATGTACACTAGCAGCAAACAGTGACATGGTGGGGTCACACTGTCAGTGTGTGTGTGTGTTCTACTCAGTAATTCTTATACCAGTTGGCCGTGCACCCCCCGTCCGTTCCTCTAGCCCCCGCAGCCATGAGAGACACCACACCACTGAGCGTGCTAAAGGCGGGACGCTGTGTGTGGAGTGCATTGCCAACGTCTGTGTGTGTGTCTGTGTGTGTGACTCTGAAAAGGAGTTACTATTCTTGTACCCTCATTTGCATATTATGGACGTACTCTATGGTTTCCCTGATAGGTGGTGGGATTCGGTCCAGAGGAGAATGATGCAGATGCTGGCAAAACGAGGGAAGACTCGACAGGCGACGTGGAAGAGTTCTGCAGCTCCACGTATGGCGAGGTGTCCAAGCTTACCTTCCTCCCTGCTTCACCCAAGATGGCCGATGCCACGGCCATCATGGACATTCCTGCTTTCACCCAGAATCTGCACCTCTTCCCCTACCACAAGATCCTCAAATAAACTCACAGAACTGACAGACAGGTTAACTGTCTGTGTTTTAGGTCGATGAATGTGCCCTCATTTTGTTAAAGCAGAGCATCAGAAGAGATGGTGGGTGGTTGTAAAAGCCTTGACTCCTCATTGCCGTTATTAGGAGCACTATTACACAGATACACACACACACAGACACATACACACACACATATACCCATACGCACAGTATATATCGGTAAAGTGAAACCTGTATTTTGTTTCTCCTGTTCTGTCTTTAATACCATGAGGCACAGGGAGAGCATCTACCTTATGCCAGCTCATCTGGGACATTTGATTTGAAATACATTTTATTTTGCGCTGCCAGACATCATATTGCTTCCGTACGGAAATCAAATGAATCATGTGCTATGCTGATATGGATGCTGTAATCTGACTGCTTTTATCTCCCAGAAGTAACAACAAACTAAACTAATGAGAAAATAGGCAGCGGAAACCACAACCTCCTCTCCTCTCAGCTGAGAATCTTCTGGACTCCTAAAGCGTGTATGCGTGCGTGTGTGTGTGTGCTTGAATTCCAGCTCTGCTGTGCACGGTTGTTGCTAGCTAACACAATCACACTGTGAAATGAAATGGTTATGAGATAGTAATGGTTGAATAAAATCATGTGATTCCTATTGAAAACACATTAGTGTCTAAAGTTTTTTTAATAAGAAGATCCTTGGCAGTCTGGAGAGTTAGTGTAACTGTAAATGCTCGGTGTGGTTCCATTGTGTGATGTTTGGGGGTGCTAAAAGTAATGGATTTAAATAAAATTATTGATTATCTAACTTTTCAAAAGATTTCACAAATCGCATATCTATAAGCTCAGCACTTCTCGATGCCAGTGAGCGTTGTTTGATAAAGTAAAGTGTGACAAATCTATTTAGTCACTCAGAATTGAAGTTGAAGTAATTCATAGAATAATTGTTAATAAAATAATTGATAGTTGCAGCCTTAGGTATATGGCAGTGGTATGTTGCTGAAACGGGTGGGAGCAATAAAGTAAGACAGAGATCTATGCATCTATTTTGATATGACAAAAACAACCAGGTCACAATGCCAGTAAATGTTTACACGCTGATGACTCGGAGCGGGTTGCATCATTAGTGGTTTCCCCCCCACCCCCTCGCATAACCTCCTAGGAGTTGGAGTTGAATTTATGGACAAGGTTTTGCACAACACACAAACACTGATGCTCATGCATGGCTTACACCTGATTGCTTACTCAATCCCCCAAGGGAAGAGAATGTGTGTGTGTATGCATGAGTGCCTCTGTACAATCATGAAAGGAGGCAGAATTGAATTAGACATTGCATTGGGTTTGTGCCACTGATGTAATTAATAACTGAAGTGAGTCTGGCAAAACGGTGTGTTAATACAGTAGGTTTTGCCTAACATGTTCACAGGGAAGGCACATAGTAAACTGTCAACTAAGTAACTCTTGGATGAAATTATACCCGTTTCCTTGAAGAGCAGGCTACTCATCTTCTTGGTGCGTTTTTACTTTGTGTGTAGCAAGAAGGCTGGGAAGAGCATTCTTGTAGTATTTATGCAAATCTCCATCCATAGGCCTATAGGCGTACTGCATTTTTGCAAATATTACAGATATTGGAATAACCCTATGTCAAATCTTGCAGAGGGAAAAACATGTTCAATCCAGCGATTCATTGTGTCTATAAACCAGTTGAATAGCAACATTTGGTTCCAAAGTTATGTTGCACAAGAGCGAACAGTACAGTGACTTACTGGTACTAGGCAATTGCCAGCGCACGACTGCTCACAGGGACCAGATTTGCGCTGTCAACACTAACTGGTGGCTCTTGTTAGAAAGGTTTGGTGCAAATGTCGTGTATAGCTTAAATGTCAAAGCCAATTCCATCTCATTCTCATTCTGTCTCCACTTCGTAGAACAACTCGGCTGCATACGCAAATAAGTAGTAGTGTGTCGTCGCAAATGTGTACGGACAAGTGCGCCCCCACATAGCAGAAAATTGGATTTGTTCAGCACGCGCACCACGTTAGCGCGGGCACAGACGTGGCTTGTCATGCTCTGTGCCTACTGGTGGTGGGGGCGTGCGCGTGCCACACGCTTGACTTCACCCTGAGTAAAAACTTTCCAGACCTGGCCTAGACTGTATCCTGCTGTTGTCATTGTGATCTTCTCTGAGAAGCCCCGCCAAGGCTATAATGAACTCAAGCCATGAAGCGGGGACGACGCTGTGTGTGTGTGCGTGTGTGTGCGTGCGTGTGTGTGCGTGTGTGTGTGTGTGTGTGTGTGTGTGTGTGTGTGTGTGTGTGTGTGTGTGCGACAGACAGACAGACAGACAGACAGACAGACAGACAGACAGACAGACAGACAGACAGACAGACAGTCAGCCAGTCACACACACACACACACACACACACACACACACACACACACAAGAGAGTGGTCCGGACGTTCTGGCTGCTGGCATGTTTACGCAATACGCACACACGCATGTGTTTGTAGCCTCTACTAGGCTATGTGTGTTTGCTGCTTGCCTGCTTCTAATCAATCAGCGCAGCGGGGCAGATCGTCTGAACTGCTGTTAAGTAGGCCTAAGTGTCGACGATTTGATTAAATTTGAGCAGTAATCTTCCAGCTTCCCGCTGGCCTGTCTTCATCAACCCCCCGCTAGAAACCCAACTCATCCAGAGAGAGAGAGGGAGGGAGGGAAAGTGAGACATTTTCCGGATCAAAGTTTATATTTAATCCCTGTTCTTATTCTTAATCAGGGATGAAACACTTTGCGTGTCACGGACGGTCAGTCGGACTTAAATCTTTTGATGGCAATTATAAAGGAGAAGCCGCTCGAGCTCAAATGAAATGCAAGTTAAAGCCTGCAACAACCTGCATTAGGCTAAACTCGACGCACGAGTGGCAATTTTGGCAAATGTGCAATGATGAAAATATTTGTGTCCAATTCAATTAACTTAAAATTATGTGTGAGCGAGCCTGATGTTTGCTTGTGTTGTGTGGCTAAATATATAAAGCATATATATTGATAGCCTACTACTAGAATTTCGCGGCCGCTTAGCCGCTCATCCCAGAGTTACCTTGCCGCGCACATATGGGAAGAAGGAAATTGCGGGAGTTGACTCCACATGTAGTAACGGATGGGTTATTAGTTATTATTATGTGTCCTAATTAGTGTAGTGTAGTCAACACTTTATGGCTCATACACACTGCCCGGTATTTGCTCCGATTATGCTGTCGGGGAGCATTTTTGGCGTGCCCAAAAGGTAGATCAGGATCTACCAGTATAGATCACAAAGGCTTTGCAGGTAGACCACATGACATGGCCCTAAAAATATATATAATTTTAATATAAAAAACTATTTTTGCATCTGCCGCTTGAGATGACCTGAGATGACTTGATTGATTGACATCAAAAAGGGCCTGTCAGCTCAAACACACAATGCAATACTTGTTGTTGCGTACAATCATCAGTAGCAAAGTCAAATACCAAAAATAAAAACCAATGGGATGATATAGTTTTATTTTGCTGGTCGTTTTGAAAGTAGCTCTGAAGTAAAAAAAAGTGTGGGCAGCCCTGGTATAGATGATTATAGGCCTATATATTCATTCCGTGGGTAAGTCCCTGGCTGTAGGCTACCCACATATTGGTAGCATATTACCTATATTAGCCCAATATTGGCGTTACGCATTTCAGTTGAATAATGTTGTGTGCGCACGTGCGCGTGCGGAGAAAGACAGTTATTTAATGAAACTCAAGATTATAACGTCCTGTCTCGCTGGCGCCGTGTATAGGCTGCACGGCTATTCCTGTGTGTGTGTGTGTGTGTGTGTGTGTGTGTGTGTGTGTGTGTGTGTGTGTGTGCGTGTGCGTGTGTGTGTGCACAATGAAAAGTACTCGGCAGGCGAAATGGCGAATTCGAACGGTGTAATTGTAATAGTTTGGAACAAACCAAGTTCTGTGGAAGAACAATGTTGACGTAACTAAGAGATTCGCTGAGTAAGCGATATTTTATATACAGTGATTTAGAAGGAATAAGCAAAATCGTGAGGCGAAGATTCCTCTCCTTCCTTGTTTTATTCTCCTGCAGACAGGACTGTCAGGGAGACTCGGAGATCAGAGCAGCACAGGGGAGTGGCTTAAAAGACGGGGTCGTAGTTGCCAGGTTGGCGAATTGTAAGCGAGTCGTAGTGTGTGTTGAATGGCATTTGAATGGCATTTGTGGGCTTGTGAATGAATTTTCTCACATGTAATTTCATTTGTGCACTCTTGCATAGACCTGGCGAATTTAGCGTGGTGAAAGGGCAACAGTGTTCCGGGGGTGTGGGTGCTTCGGGCGATAATGTTTGTAGTAAACAAATGCATTGGCGGCGTGAGTGTGGAAGGGAGGCATTTTTGATGGCAGTGCCAGTGCCAGTGTTTGGCGGGTGGTGTCGAGTTTTGGCGTTCGGCGCGATAGGAGGAGATAGGTCCCGGACACTGCGAAGGTAAGTGTGTGACGTCACTGCCGTGTGAGTGTGTGTGTGGGTGTAGTGTGTAATATGGTGTTGTGGGTGTTGCAATAGCGACGTAGCTGTTGTGGCTTTGGGTTTCTTGCCATGTGTTGCCTGTTGGGTACAACTTCTCCAATATAGAATAGATACCTGCAGGGACTGAACTTCAGCACCATGGACAGAGGCTTACAGACTGGGATTTAGGCATTAACACAATGATTAACACACCCAGACCCACACACCCGTTTCAGCATGCATATTTCATTTTAGTCTATAGCAGCATAGCCTACTTTATTATAAGATAACTGACACTAAACAGGCAAATGAAAAACGCTTAAACGGCGTTCAAAAGTCTCGCTGCTGTCTCGGGTGACGTTATGGCACAAAGCGTTGCATGTGTCGTCACCCCTCCCACAGGTGACAGGCCTATCACATCTTCAGCTGACACTGTTGCGTTTCCTCCTCTCCTCCTCCGGGGACCAGCGGCGGCACGGCAGCTCAACTCCCCGCGAGGAGCCGCACCGAAGAGGACGGACGGAGCCATGCCGAGCAATGCCACTCATCACCCGGCGGACCAACCTCTGATGATATCTGTCTGGAGCGCTTCAGAGAGAGGAGGGTGCCTTGAAATGTCCTCCTAGGCCCGTTGGCACTTCGGAAGAAGTGAACGGAAGAAAAGAAAAAACAGAGGATGCCCGAGAACGTGAAATCGGATGAGGGTTCTTCTCGGTGTTTTTTTAATGATCAGTGAGAGGAATTCTGCAAACGAAGCAGAGCTCAGCCTCCGCGGGCTATACGCCGCTGACGCTTTAGTACCTATAGCCTATAAGCCTACTGATCACTAACCAGCAGTGATAAACGGAGAAAAACACGGGGTTTCCTTTTCCTCAACAACCAAAAAACGCTGGCGCTGAGAAACAGCTGTGCTTGAAGCAAAGAGGTAAGGTAAGGTTCTGTCGAGGGATTTTTCATAATTTTCAAGCGATTGAATTTAAAAGCTTTCTTCGTGTGTCCATCTGCCACTTATGCAGATCAGTTACTTACCGCTTAATGAGTGAAAGTGCGATTAAAATGGGCTAATAGCTCTGTAGCCTATGTTCAAAATAGAGATTGATTTGATGGAAACATTATAGACTAATGTTAATAATTTCCTTTAACGAACGTTATAGCCCTATACGCATGTCGCGGGGGGGAAATCGTTCGTGGAGATTAGTTTTGGTCGTGTAGAATGAGTGAGTGGGGGGGGTGAATAGCCTAAGTAATGAGTGATATAGATATCCTAAATGAAAGAAATAAGATTCCATGTATGGGTGAGCGTGCTAATTGACGGTCGAACAACATATTCCCTTCCAGGCCATCAAATGATGATAAACAGCTCTTAATTCTGCAGGCTTAAATAATGATGGCACTCCTCCTGTGCCCTGTGGCATCTCGTGACATCATGGCAATAATTGATGCCATGCATTCTTTTCCCAGGGGGCTTTGCAGCGCTGTCCACTCTGGATACCAAGATGCCATCCCCCAGATGGTGACTACTCTACTACTACTAGCCTACTACAGGTAAGCTGTGTGTGTGTGTGTGTGTGTGTGTGTGTGTGTGTGTGTGTGTGTGTGTGTGTGTGTGCGCGTGCGCGTGCGTGTGCATGTCAAGCTATGGGCATTTCTTTCTTTCTTTCTTATTGTTCTTGTCTGTCTGTCTATGGTTCACGTGGTGTACATTAAATATAGTAGGCTGTAGTAAATGAATGAGAACGTTTTCATGGGGACATGCTGTGGACACGGTGGTTCTCAAAGGGTCCAGGGACCCCCACAGGGGTCCCCAGCAAAATGAGTTAATAATAGCATCAAAATCACTTTAACCACAGGTCAATGTTTTTTATGAAAAAAATTATATGAATACGCTGAACCTTTAGCTTGACAGCTCGACAGTGAATGATCTAAAGGCACTGACATAAATTCACATCACTTGAATATACGTACCGTAAATGATCATGTGCTGTACCAGTCAAATGGGAAAATGTACAACTGAATTCCTTTAGAGGAATCTGACAATGACAGTGTGTAGTCCTTTTATCTCCCACTTTTCCCCCTATAGCTGCCATTGCCATTGTTTCTTTTTGTTCAGGCGATGTCTCTGTCCTAGATGTTGGACGTGTTCTTCTCCTCACACGCTGAGATGAGTGCTTTTTCAGAGGCGAAGGAAAGGGGGGGGGGGGGAAAGTCCACATTCTACTACCTGGCTAAATTGTCCTGTGATGGAAAAATATTGTTAAAGGAATGAAATCTGAATAATTGAAGCCCCTGGGCTTTAAAATTGCAGGGCTCACCGTGATTTCCAGTGCAAAGTTAGAGGCCACCTCTCCGAAATATTCATGTCATTATTTAAGAATGGATATATCAAGGATCCACTCAGCTATAGCCCCCCACCCCTGTTAAAATATACCATAAGAGCTATTCTCTTTCTGTTCTCTCTGCTCCTCTCCATGTCACTCCACCATCCTCTTCTCTCATGTTTAACTACTCTCTAAAAGCAACAGTCATATAAGAGAAGTAACAAAACCACATACAAAAGGCACATTATGAGCTGAATTCTATAGAAAACATTTAACATAATTTAATTCGTGGAATCATCATTTTGGTTGTTGCATTTTCCACTCGATAGTAACAACAATCGATGTTTACATTTAAAAATGTTATCAATTCCTTTTTATACATTATGTAAGAATGGCCCTCAACAAAAAGGGTTCTCAAGGCAAACCCCCAGGGGGTTTATATAGCCTACTTGGTCTCCTCTTCTCTCCCTCGTCAAGCGTCAACATCATTTCCTTGAGCTGTACTTGGGGTCAATTTGGTTCCATTTGTACACTCTCAGAGTTAAATTAACATTGATTTTACTTTTACAAAATAAATTGGGGGTCCCAGAGATTGAAATGCCATTAAATGAAAAAGGACTGGTGTAAAGCAACTGAGTACATTCAGTATTTCTTTTTTTGGTATTTGTATACTTCACTTCCAATTTTCCATACTTTTACTTCACTATATCTCAGATCCAAATATTACTTAATTTATTTGGAAACTTTAGTTATTTTGTAGATTTTGATTATTATTACAATTATGTCTGTGTGTTGTTTCGAAAATATTGAACCAATGGAAAGTAGTAAAAAGGGCTTTGGACAAAACCTCTTAACTCCATTGGACCCTCAAAATGTATGCTAAAGCAACTAACTCCACCACCTCTCCCCCTCTCATGGAAGTAATTGACAATATAAAGTTACAACACCAACTTTGATGAGGCTGTATTCCTTTGTTTTAAAAATATAAGGTTTTCTTTATTTCCTGAAAAATGTATATTTTTCATTTCCTGAAAAATGAACATTTTGGAGTTCCCCCCGACAGCAGAGATACTGTACATGTGTGTGCTCATGCGTGCACCTGTTACATACATGCTTCCTTCATGGATGTGCATCCAGTACTGCAGTGGTTCCCAAACTTTCACACTAATTCACACTAATTGGCCCGTGGGCCCCCATTTGAAATGATATGCCAGAGACTCCTATAAGATTTTTACGGCTCTAGCAGTGATTCTCAACCAGTTTAATTTTAAGGACCCTCAGTTTGACATGCATATTAATCTACAGACCCCCGTTTAATGGCATTTCTATTGCACACTCTCAGAGTTACATACCCATAAGGGACCATTTGGTTACAAACTATCATTTAGCTGGGGACCCCCTGGAACTCCCTCAAGGGCCACTGGGGGTCCCCGGACCCCACTTTGGGAACCACTGCAGTACTGTTGAGCACATTTTGCATGTACTGTTCCGTATATGACACCTAACACAAGTGTTAGGATTTTGTTTAGTTTCCCACAGAGAGAGTGAATCAAATTGTGACACCTCACTGCTGGCTGCTTCTCTTCTCCTGCTGGTCACCAGGTCAGGAAAAGACAAACTGCTAAATATAGGCTCCCAAATAAAGCAAATAAGCCGTCTCCTAATAACACTTTATGAAGGTCAAAATAATACAGTGTGACACACAATCACACACGCGTGGACACGCACGCGCGTCGCATGCAAAACCCTACCCGCAGAATGAGATACAAAGTAGGCTACACAATAATGAAGTGACCTGGGCTGGTGCCTGGGCTTCATTTCATAGAATACAAGTTTTAATACAAGTCTGAATGAGAAGCCTATTGAATTAACTTGGGACCCCGTCACTTCCCAGTGTAAATAATTTACAGGCTTTTTTGGCAGAACCCTCCTCTAAGACTAAAAACTAATTTATACGTTGTCACATAATGGTGTCACTCCCAAATAATAGGAATAAAGAAATTTAAGCTAACACTGCAACAACGTAGACTAGGTTCCTTTAAAACCACACAACTAAATCCAAGGGGTATAAGGACTGGAGTCTTTGTGTATGCTTACATGCATTCGTGCATGTGCATGTGTATGTGCGTGCTTGGCAGTGTCTTGAGTGTATAGGGTTTGATGAGGGCCCAGGTAGGGCCCTTAAATTTTGGGCCTGTTGAGAACTCTAGTTTTCGCCGGCTGCCTGCAGGCGCAGCTGCACTAATAACTTTGGGGCGGGCCCGTCTAGAGTTTGAATGGACAGGTATCAGTCAAAAGGGAGACATCAAAGGAAGGATGGGTGGGGAGGGATCAACATAATTGGAATGTCAGAACAGGTCAGCTCTATATATGGAGATGGAGGTGTGATGTCACGAGGTGTGCCCATATATGGAGGTGTGATGTGACACACAGAAATGCAGGTTTTCATAGTAAATGCGACCCACCGTTGCAATAAGTAACATCACATTACACTCATGGGAAATTTTCTTCATTAACCACATAAACCATTGTGTCCGTATTCTTGGGTAAACGTTCTGCGAAAATATTGAATATTTATTTTCTGCCAAAAGATTTATAGTAGAGCGAAACAGGAGGGGTCCTAGACTATTTTTATCTTGTGTTCTTACTCCCTGTTTAGTTTTTTGTGTTTTGTCATGTTTTCCTGATTGTTTAGTTTCAGTAGCTCTATGTTCAGTTGGTTCTGTATTCGGTGTTTAGGTCTTTCAGTCAGTCTCCCTCTGTTCTTCCCCAGTTGTTGTATCTTATTTTGTAGCATGTCCTTCCTGTCTCTGCCTTAGTAGCCGTAGCCCGTAGCCTGACTTTTCTCACCTATACTGTGATCATTAGCCCAGTGGTTCTCAACCTGTGGGTCGGGACCCCCAGGGGTGTTCCCCACATGGTTTTGGGGGGTCCCCAGATGGCAGTGAAGCGACAATTTAAGGACTTTTGTCAAGAGCTAATTTTTATATTTCTTTGAAATGTTTAACTTAACTTATTTAACATTTTATATAATGGAATCAATGACTTGACCACATGAGGTCTGGGACCTCCGGGAACCACATTGGAACCACCATTCTCATGTTGATCCAATGATCAATTTATTTATCACAGTGTGAGTCTCTGCAGGAAACTAGTCGCCTGTAATCGGGGTCGGTTTGTGTGTCTGTTTGTCTTTGTGTTTGTCCAGAGCTGATCTCGCAAACAGCTTGACATTTCACATTGCCATTAGGCTAACCTCCATACATGGTTTTCACATATGTTTATATTTTCACTGTCTATGCCGGCATAGAATAGATCATCTGACAGTGAATTTATTTTTGGTGTTTTGTGTTTTTTCTGTGAATTTTACTTTGCTTTGGCAAAGTGAGACAATGCCAGCCATATCAATATCAATTAAGCATTCTCAATTGAACAGAAAAGCCATGGGGAGTTGAGTTATGCTGTGTGGCATCATGTGGCAGTCAGATGGAGTAAAGATTGAATGGAAGATAAAGGGAGGAGAGGAGGGGGAGTATGGATAACGGTGGTGGAGGAGGTGGGGGTGTAGAATACCGAGGTAAAAGAGTGAGATGGACAGAGGAGTGATAGAATGAGAAAGAAAGAGAGAGCCAGAGAGACTTCACATTGCTTTTAACAGCATTAACCTGGCTCACCGTGTATATAATTTAGTGCCATGACGCAATGGAGATACTGCACACAAGGAGCTGTGTGATGAGGACTTCTAAGGCTCCCACACACTAAAACATACCCCCACCCCACACCCACATACATTGTCTTTTTTATCCCTTTACTCTTTCACTCACTCACCTAATCCTTTCTAACATTGCATTGTTAGCTTTAAAATCTGTCATCTGTCAAGTGACAAGTTGTGTGACAAAAGTATAAATCACTTTCTTCACAGCGCTTGGTTGGATCAGTTTACAGAGTTTTTGGGGAAGCAAAATCAATCTGGGCTCACATCCAATTTCACAGCACATACTGTAGGTCTGCTGCAGTCAGAATTGTACAAACACATCTCTGACGTAACAGATCTCTGATTATTTCAGTTTTGAGTTCCTTCTTTGTTAAATATTTTGTAAATGCCTTTGTCAAGTTTTTTTCCCCACATTTTATCCCACAATCTTTTGCATCCTGATGAATCTACACAAGGTTTCAGCTCCTGACACAGTTGGTAGTACTTGTACTAGTACAATAGTAAGTTTGTTTGTTTTATATGTTAATTGTGGCTGCGGCTAGCATAGATCTGATCATTCTCAGTGTTTGTTTGTTAACCGGTAACACAATGTCTACCAGAAATGTATTATATTATTAATAATAATATTTATTATACTATTCTGCAACTGATGAGCCAGATACAGTCCGTCCTGGCCCAGTAAAACGGACCCATCTCGTCAGTACTCTCAGACTACAGTTACTTGTCTAAGCCAAGGGACAATACAAAATACTAAGAATGATTTGTGCTGTTATGTGCAGGTCTGGTAAGCATAGTGCAGTACAATTACTGAACGGATGCTAAAATATCACACACTGCAATATGGAGAGGCCAGGCGGCAGTATGTGGGCTCCCATATTATTTTACAATTTGTGCCAGGTTGGGGATTTATGTTAAATGTACTTATGTCTCTTTGGTGCTGGCCTGTATTAACTAAGACACAGATGAGTCGCTAGAGTGACTAATCAAGGATGTGCAATGAATTCAAGAAGCTTCCTTGCGTCTAGCGTTAGAAGGTAATGTCAGAGCCGAGGATAGCACTGCACTCATGCTAATTCACTCCTCCCGACTCTTCCTCCCTCTGCAGGGGTTGCAGTTAGAGGAGGATTTGAGTCATGTTCCTCCACCTTCTCAGCATGATCCGCCTCTCCATCTCCTGCTGTCTTCTAATGTGAGTCTCCAGCTCTTTAAGACAGCTCGGCTGAGTGAGTCCATTCCCTTAGGTTATGAAACCATTTCTCTCACAGTCATGTTAACATTAAGCCACCAGTGAACATTTTACCTGGAGGCTGGTTTACACTGATCACATCATCACAATGTTCACAATTGTCACATCACGGTTTTACAAGTAAAAGAGTGGGTGAATTTTTCCACAAATTGTACAAATAAAGGGCTTCCCCATGTGCTTTCCCACCTTAGATGTGTTTTTTCCCACAAATCGTACAAATAAAGGGCTTCCCCATGTGCTTTCCCACGTTAGAATGTGAAGTTTACTGACACATTTTAATTAATTGATGCTTTTGATTATCTTACCTGAGAATATAGGATAAGGGTAATGGGTTCCAAGAGCTTCAGAACTGCTGCTCCTTCAAGACTTCAAAATCTAATTACCAAAGATCAGTAATATTGTCTAATATATAGGTCTTATATTTTTGTGTTAACGTCCAGAGTCACTAATGGTCTTAAATTTTTTTGTTGGAGTCTGCAACACTTTTTTGTGGTCCTTAATGGAATGGCATTTATAAACACATACATACAGCAAATAATACAAACTTAAACAGTACATCTAAAAGCCCCCGTGTCTTAAAAACCCTCCACATGATTCCAAGAACATGTGTATTATTTCGTACCTTGCAGGTACAGTATGATGGCCTTGTGTGGATGGTATTGCCTGTTGAGAATCATAAAGGTTAAATCTATCAGTAAGAGTGTTAGTTGCAGGCTGAATCATGAAGAATTATGTGCATTCTGTTATGGCTTAATACGTGGGTTTTACACGTATCTGTTAAATCTTTTTATACTGTATGAGTACATGTCTGTCTGTCTGTCTGTCTGTCTGTCTGTCTGTCTGTCTGTCTGTCTGTCTGTCTGTCTGTCTGTCTGTCTGTCTGTCTGTCTGTCTGTCTGTCTGTCTGTCTGTCTGTCTGTCTGTCTGTCTGTCTGTCTGTCTGTCTGTCGTCTGTCTGTCTGTCTGTCTGTCTGTCTGTCTGTCTGTCTGTCTGTCTGTCTGTCTCTCTCTCTCTCTCTCTCTCTCTCTGTCTGCTTCTCCCTGGAGGGTTTAATGGAGAGCTGGTCGAATGTCAGCGGGAACTGTTGTTATAACCGGAGGAATTCTCGCCGGTGTCATACTACTGTGCATTGTAGCAGTGCTCTGTTACTGTAGACTCCAGGTATGTTGTGCGCGTGTGCGTGTGTGTGTGTGTGTGTGTATGTGTGTGTGCGTGTATGTGTGTGTGCGTGTGTGTGTATGTGTATGTGTATGTGTGTGTGACCTGTGTGTGTGTGTGTGTGCGTGTTTCAATTCAATTTAATTCAGTTCAATTCAAATGAGCTTCATTGGCTTAAAATGCTTCAGTATCTGTCTGTCTAGAAATGACCAATATTACCAATAATGAATTATGAGATTGAGTTCTATCTCTCCATCCCTGTATCCCCCTCTCCATCGTTTCTCCTTTTGCCTGTTTCATAGTAGGGCATTGTGTCATGCAGCAAAAATTGCAGATCTACAAGCTCACAAGGTGTTGCAAGGCTACACATTGTGAGTTTGTAGATCTGCTATTTCTCATGTAACTAAGTATAAATCAGACCTCCCTCTCCATCTCTCCCAGTACTACTGCTGCAAGAAGAATGAGTCGGAGGTGGATGTGGCCTCCACGGCGGGAGCCGAGTCCCACTCCCACTTTGCCTGTAATGCGTGCACTGCCCTGGCCATGGACGGGACTGCGGTCACCTCAGTGTCCCTCGACCGGCTCAATGGCAGTCCCCAACGCAACTACTGCCCCACCTGCTCACCCTACTACCTCCGCCCTGGACACACCGACGACGTGCGCAACGGCGGGGAGCGTCTTGGCTTCCACACGTATTACGAGAACCCTTCTGTCTGTCTCCCCTTGTCCATCAACCCGCAGGGCTCCTCCCCCATAAGATACGACAGCCCATGCACGGACATGTTCCCATCCCCGCCACGCCCCTACAGCACCGAGGTCTGACAATGTGAACACACGATGAACACGCTCACACTCCTGACGTGCACAGAAGACCTAACATGCCGGACAAATGCTCATTCAAGTGTAAACATGAGCAAACATGAGTCTTCTGAAGTTAAACACGTGCTATTCAGACATGCACTATGACACACGCATCCGATGAACATTGTGACCCGGGTGATAGCCTCCGTGTCAGACGGACAAACTCCTCTTGAGCCACAGAGGGTGGACTGTAGAGGTGCAATCCATGACGGCTGTGTGGTCTCCAGGTCAAAACATACACCCAGAATAAATAGAACCTTAGTATATCTTTGACCCCACCCTTTTACTCACCCACACCCCATCTCAGTTCCTGTAGCTCTCCTTGACATTGTTTGCCCCTCTATCCCAGCTAGCATAAAGTGAGAGCCTTTGCCCCCTAGCCCCCTCCCCCGGGCTTATTGTACTTGAGGGCTATCAGTTTCTTGTTTTGTTTTTTGTTTACTTGTTAAGATTGTCGTCTTAAACCGAATACAGAACGCTGGTTTGTTTCAGAGGCATGACATTAAGTAAAACATGTGGGATATTCTGCCTTTTGTCATGAGAAACGTGGCATTGGAAAGGAAGACCTTCTTTCTGAGAATTAGGCTATAGGCTCCTATACCGATTTGGAGTCTAACTAAAGTGAGATGTCTAACTTCTTAATCGGAACCAAATTAGCTCAATGAAAGACAATTGAGATGGTAGTGAGTGTCTTTCAATTGAGATGTGTGATTTACTTACATTTTTAATGTTTACAGATTTAAATGGAGGAAGAATGAAGCAAAGAAAGCATCTCTAGACTATCAGGATGTAGTCTTGGTGTTTGGATATTAAAGTAAAAGGGTGTAGAGACATTTAGATCAAAACTATTAACTTAAATGTATTAATCACACTCACACAACTTCAACTTTCTTAATCAATTTTGTATCCATGAACTGTGATATGTAGGTACAGTAAAGTTAAAAGTAATGCAGTATTATTCTTCAGTATATGCCTGACTCTGTGGATCTTTCAGATGTGTTATGGTTTTAGTGTGGGAGTGTCAGGGTTTCAGCTAGTGTCTCAGGAGACCTGTCTCAGTGAAACCTCCCTAATCTTCTGTCTTTTTAATCCATGTTAGCGATTGTCTTTGTGTGTGTGTGTGTGTGTGTGTGTGTGTGTGTGTGTGTGTGTGTGTGTGTGTGTGTGTGTGTGTGCATGCGCGCATGCGTGCGTGCGAGATAAAAGTAGGAACAAAGTAAGAGGTATTTACTTCAGGATTAGCTTATAACCACTTTGACCCTGACCTCCCTATTTTGGGCATGTCATTATAGGTGCAATAGCTTCTAGACGGGCTGGGCTGTTTTTCGAAATCATTTACATTCTTGAAACTTTTTTAAATGACTGAAAACAGGTGTTTAAAGCAGTTCTGAGAAGCATTGTCACCTATTTTAGGGGGGGGGGGAGAAGTGGTACATTATATATAATTGTATCTATTTGTTTATTTAGATGTTCACTCTGCACTGGTGTTCACTGCAGCTTAGCCGATATACTTCAGCAAGTCACCACAAAGAGCACCTGATGTATCAAAATGGACTTTTACCCTTTATTTAGGTAGATCTAGTTCCTTAATTAATTTGGATGGTTGGGACATTTTATTTTTCAGAGCCTGTACTAGATTGCGTGCGGGATACTCTGATAATGAATAGACCCTATTTTAAACAACAACAAAAGAAATGTCCACATTGTTTCACAAAATGTTCCTTTTTTGTGGAGGAATAAACATTTATATCTGCCTGGAGAATGTCTTTGTCTTTCTTCCACAATGGAGTCACAACCTGGCCCTGGTTCAACAGTTAAAGACCTTAGTGCATGTCTGCATGATATTCTTGCTACTGTCATGATACGGACCATGCAACTGACCATGATACTGACCATGCTACTGACCATGATACTGATATGATACTGCAACACTGGTATGAAAAACTCAGCTCCACTGGTTTATTTGATTCAACGTTTCGATCTTCTTCTTCATTCCTGAAGAAGATCCTAAGGGATCGAAACGTTGAATCAAATAAACCAGTGGAGCTGAGTTTTTCATACCAGTGTTGCAGACTCTATTTCTTCTATTGTACTGCCTTTTGTCTAGCACCTGGGCTAGAGTGGAGGTGCATGCTCTATTTCCTTTGACTGATATGATACTGACCATGCAACTGACCATGATACTGATATGATACTGACCATGCAACTGACCATGATACTGACCATGCAACTGACCATGATACTGATTATAATACTGACCATGCAACTGACCATGATACTGACCATGCTACTGAACATGATACTGATATGATACTGACCATGCAACTGACCATGATACTGATTATAATACTGACCATGCAACTGACCATGATACTGATATGATACTGACCATGCAACTGACCATGATACTGATATGATATGATACTGACCATGCAACTGACCATGATACTGATATGATATGATACTGACCATGCAACTGACCATGATACTGACCATGATATGGAGACACAATGACCAGTACCATGGAGACACAATGGCCAGCACCATGACATCCCTATCACACAGTGCTATGAGAGGAGTTTGATGTGACAGGGCAGAACAGAAATAGCCAAGCTACAAGCTCACAACGCATCACCACGTGACGTAGCTAAATTTCCTGAAAAGTAATCGTTTTAGAGAAACACTGGCATGTTTTGTCAGCTGACCCTGAAGGTGCTAAAGTGTTTACTGACCCTCCTCTTTTCTCTCATTATAGATCTCAAAGCATCAGAGACAAAACGAACACATTTACAAGTGCAGTTACTAACAAACAATACACTATCAGACAATTTGTGAATTGTAGTTCCTCTAATGTAGTCTACATGATAACATGTAAATGTAATCTACAGTACGTGGGCAAAACATCTAGGGCAGTCCGCACACGCATCATAGAACACATGAGTGCCATCAGACGCAAGGACATCAAATCTCCTGTCGCCAGACACTTCATGGAAGCCGGTCACTCCATAGCAGATCTGTTTTACACAGTCATTGATCAAATTAAGAAATCTAGAAGAGGGGGTGATTTAGACACTAAACTCCTCCAAACTGAATCTAGATGGATTTTTTATTTAAAGTCTGTCAATCCAGGTGGCTTGAATGAAGATATCTCCATCCAGTGCTACCTATAAAGTAAAAAGTTATATTCAAAAAGTGATTGTATAAGTCTGTCAACATATTCCTATATAACTGTGATTTTGTATATCCTTTCTGTAATGTCCACGCCCACAATCAGGTGATGTCACCAATTAGTAATTCTCAGCACCTGAGCTGTATTGTTTTGGAGCTCTTTAAGAGTAAGTTCTTTGTCTGTGAAAAACCATAGCACTGACGAAGGTCTGAGGACCGAAACGTTTGCTTTTTAATTGCACCATGAGCACAGAGCACCATGAGCACAGAGCATGATAAAATAAAATAAAAGTCTCAGTCTAAGGAGTTTTACTTCTTTTTCTATACGGTGAGCGAGTCTTTTCCTGTCAAAGTTTCCCTTAATTAATCGTTTTGAACATACCCAGCCTCACTCTGCCCTGTCATCTGTCTTTGGTATTCTGTATTCATGTCATGGTATTCCTGGTCCAGCCGTACCTGCTGGACCAGTTTCAACTCCTGTCTAACAACTCAGCCAAGGCCATCAGGAACAATAGCGAGAATACTGTAACGAGTCTCAGGGACGGCAACACCCTGAGGTGAAATACCACACGTTTATAACCTGCAAAGAACTACCTACGTCAGACCTCTAGAACCTGTATCTCTGGGTGTGTGTGTGTGTGTGTGTGTGTGTGTGTGTGTGTGTGTGTGTGTGTGTGTGTGTGTGTGTGTGTGTGTGTGTGTGTGTGTGTGTGTGTGTGTGTGTGAGAGAACGAGAATGACACTAGGACAATAGAAGAGGGAATAAGGTGACAGAATAAGAAAGAGAAGCACAGCAATGGGTGTGTCTCTGTCACATCCAGCAGTATATATAGATCTCAAAAAGCACCTGCAAGACACACTTGCCAGTGTGTGTACTGTGCATGTACTTTAGTCTGACCTGCTACCTGTAAATGTAAGCTTTTCATTTGGCCACAGACTTATCTCTTGGAGTACGCTATACGTCTGCACCTCATACCTTTGGACTATAACTACACAGTCTCAAAGGAGTTTCCCTGCGTCTGGAGATCTGGACTTTATCCCTCTATCCTGATTTACTGGCACGCTCCTGGATTTCCGGTTTACAGTCTAAATATAGGAACACGGGAAACTGCTGCTGCATTTGTCTGAATTCAGTTTCTGCCTCTGATGAAAGCCACCGGTCCACAGGAGTGAACTTGGTGCGAGTGACAGATTAATCTCGGAGCTCATCTGGGACCTACAGTACAGACTTCATGGTTAATTCTCACTCCACAGTCAAACCAGTTATCCTATCAAGTGCTGCTGTACACTTCCTGGAGTTAAACTGCCTTTGCATGTTACAAAGGCAGGGCTTCTGAGAATCCACGCTGACTGGAATTCACCTGTGAGGACTTAAACAATTAGCACCGTAGGCTGTGTCAGTGTGTGTGTGTGTGTGTGTGTGTGTGTGTGTGTGTGTGTGTGTGTGTGTGTGTGTGTGCGTGTGCGTGTGCGTGTGCGTGTGTGTGTGTGTGTGTGTGTGTGTGTGTGTGTGTGTGTGTGTGTGTCAACCCCTGGGACCCTTTAATAGTTGGGCAGGATGATGGAGGAAGTGTCAATCATGATGGCGTATGATGCCCATGTAGTGGACCAGATGAATGAGGAGGAGATCCTGGCTTGTCTCGTGGCAGAATCTCGGCCCAAATCCACAGTAAGATTAACCACTTAACCCATTTGGACCTGGCCAATTCTACAAAAGGACCCCCAAAACAAAATCATATGTATTTGTCCATGGACCACTATCTCAAAATATTTTGTTCAAGGTACCCCCAGAAGCAAACAATTTAGTTAAAATACCTGCCCAAGTGCTGCCCAACAGCCCAAGTGCTGAATTCTTTGTCTTGACAATCTTGACAATCAGGTCAAAATTTGTGTCAGGTGAGACATGACCTTTAAAACTATCTAAATGTCTCAAAAGAAGGGGAGAAGCAGGGAGACAAAATAAATTGGACAAATTGACATTTTATTCATTAAAAAGGTTACATAGCGAGGCTTTAATTTTCCAAGTACAATGAATGGCAGGAACTTGGTGCACAGACAAAGAATATAGTAATAAAATAGATACTGACACTGATAGCCTATTTCTCAGACAGTTATAAAACCTTTTTACTCCCTTAGGCTCTGGAAACTAGTTCAGAACTTTAAAATAGTCAGTATTCTTTAAAGGGAGTAAAAGAAAGTAGGCTACTATCCACATGCAGTTTGCAATGTGCTGCTATTATCAATAGCTAAGCAATGACTACTACAACATATTATTCAACTTGGGGCAATATGGCCATCACATTACAGGCAAAATATAATTTGAGGCTCAACTTGAATGTAGGATCATATGACCCTAGCATTGACTGCTTCAATCAGAAACAATGCTAGCAGTATAACAATAGTGACTTGCACTGAAGGCCATGAGCATAAACAGACATGACAAGCAAGGCAAAACAGATTCCCATGTATAGATAGGTTTGAAATTGCAGACAAGAAGGAAATACAGAATGGAGGTCAGATATTTTGGAATCAAGAACTGGTATACTTTTCAAGAAACTAGCATTCTTTCTCATTTGGAAAAATAGCATTCCTTCCTATTCCTATTTTAACTTTTCTTATCCCTATCTTGATCTGTTTGGGTCTGTGCTTGATTTTTTTTCTTTCACTCAGACTCTATCTGGCTCCATCTCTGTTTGGATTAGATAACTCTCTTTAGCTTAGTCAAACATGACATCTGTTGATATTACTGTAACTGATTGGCCTTGACTCTCCCTCTCTCCTCAGGTTCCCTCTAAGAAGCCTAAACTCAAGGAGAGACAGTTTCAACAGCTGCAAGAGGACGATAGATACCAGGTTAGAAAATATAGCGAATAATATATAGTAGGCTATGCTATAATACATTTCCCTTTAAAAAATACTACATGTTTAATTCTAGGGGACGAGAATACAAATTTACATTCAGTTTCTCTAAAATACTGTGGAACACATGTGTAAAAGTGTTTAAATGATCTACTAGCACCTACCAGAGTTTATTTTATAGTGCGCATCTCGGTTTTTGAAAATCATTCGATCTTGTCGGCCTCTATCTCTACATTTGTGCGGTTCTCCTTATCTCAGACGTGATTCTTTTTTAACCTTTCCTTCAAAGATATTTGACTCAACACATTTGCAAGTGTCTCACACTCTCACATTCTCTCTCGCTCCCCTTGCTGGAAATCTTTTCTTAGGTAATAGGTGGTCTCAAGTCTAGGCAGTTCCGTACCTTTTAAGATACGGCTGTCCTGAGCTTTTCTTGTCTATGCTGTCATATTGTGTTCTGCTGTGTCAAGTTCTGCACAATCTGACTGTGTTTTGTGTCCCATAGAGAGAGAACCACCAGCTGCAGCAGGCCAGTCTGCGTCTGGAACAGGAGAATGACAACCTGGCCCACAGATTAGTCGCTGGCAAGATTGCCTTGAAGAACGCTTTGGATGAGGTACTTTTAAATACTGCTCAACATGTCAAACAGACAGAGAATACTATTGTAAAATCTGCTTAGAAATAAATAGAATGCTGCGTGTCAAGATTTCAAATACCACAATACTGTTCGCCGAACTAACTTAAATTTCGGCACCCAAACAATGGATGTACAGTATACTTTTAGGTATAGGTTTTCAAATGTAAGACAGGCTTGCAACCTCAAACCGGCACAAACAAGAAAAGATCAGAAAGGGGGGTGTGGTGTTAGCTGGGTTTTGAGAGTGTTTTTTGAAGGTTTGGGGGGCAGGGGCTTCTCTGAGAGTATTGGGTAGTGCATTAGTCTAGTGGGTGGGGCAGCGAAAGCAAGCAGGTACGGTACTTGGTCGGTCCTGGGGACCTCAAATAGGTTGGCATCACCAGACCTGAGGGAGTGGGAGGGGACATGACATGGCGTTTGAGGAGGTCGCGGACATGGGTGGAAGGTATGAGTGTGACAGTGGAGTCATCGATATTGAGTGAAAGGTCTTTGGTAGAGCGGGTGAGGGAGTGAGGGAGTTGGGGATTTATTGCTATGAGAATTTTATTTTGCATCCATATCTGTACTTCTGTGAGGCAGGCAGTGAGGGTTAGGCATTCCATTCTATTACTTTCAGTGGAAGGTTTTAGTATCACACCCTCTAAAGCCCTAACCACACCAAAGGGTCACCATGCAACTCCTTGGGTCCAAACGGTTGCAAGGAATTAACGCTAAACCCGTCGTGACCCTTTGGTGTGGTTTGGGCCATTGAGTTCCATGCGTTGAATCACTAGGGTCAACGTGGGTCAACGACACGTGCAACAAGACATATCACACCGCAGGGACAACGCTAAAACCATCTTTACCCTTTGGTGTGGTTAGGGCTTAAGTACTGTTTCAGCTAGGGGCCTAATTCCCCCAAAGACATTAACCTGAAAAAGTCAATATACCTCCTGATCTACATGCATGGTGTGTTGACACAGGCAGAGGACAAGGTGGATGAGCTCACCAAAGAACTTCTACAGACCAGCCGTCGGCTACGGGCCACAGAGGAGGAGAAGAGAGGGAAAGACGAGGAAGCAGCAATGGTAAAAACAATATCTGAGTTTTTCATTCCCATTCCCTATTTGAATTAATAACAGGATCACTATGAAATTCCATGAACAAAGGACCAAATAGAAGCAATAGCAGGATTCTTTATGCAACTCTAAGAAAGGTTTGTTTTGCGTAGCAAGACGAACAGAGATGTTCGCATATACTTACTATGTATGGGTATCTAAATTCAGTTAATCGGTTATTCTATTCTTTCCTGTGAGAAGTTGAAGGAGGTATTTCGGAGGGAGTTGGAGAAAGCTGGACAGGAGATTAAGAGGTCAAATGGCATCATCACAGACTACAAACAGGTACATGGCTTGATCATAAGACACACTCTTGTTCTTGATGTGACTTCAACAGGTAAAACATTATTTAGGCTACTTGAATGCCTAACAAAAGCTAAAACTAATATAGGTATAGTATACATATGAACAATACAGACACCATTTCTGTTATTCTTCGCCTTGTTGATTTGTTATATAACAGGATTTATAAATGAATCTCCCTATCAGTATCAGTAATTCCTTCCACTTGAACCCCAGCATCCCTATTCTGGGGGGAATGCCAAAAATAGCCGATCTGCAAGCTCACAAAGCAACACTCTGTATAAAGGTATAAGTTGTTAAAAGTGAGATGTTCATTCTTCCAGATTTGCTCTCAGCTGACTAGCCGTCTAGAGAGGCAGCAGGCAACTCACAGACAGGAGATGGACACACTCAGGGTGAGAGAACACTTACTGGTCACACTCGTACGACTGATTTATAAATTTGATGTATAATTGTGTGGCTTGCTGAAAATAGACGATGTGTCATGTTTTTCAGATGGAAATCTGTTATTTTCATGACGTGGCCAAGTATATCAGCCATTACTCACCCTGTGGTGTTCCCCTATTAATTTTCCCTTTCTTGACTCAGATCGGTTGAGAATGTTTGTAAACAAATTTGTAGAGCTGATTTCCGAGTGCAATGTCTATGGATAACAACACTGTATCAAATAAAGTGTCCAGAACATTCGCTATGTCAAGTTTGTCAATGCTTGTCAACTTGTCAATTTTATCCTGGTTCTTAAAAAAATTATCTTAAAAGCTTGGTGATTTTCTTTGGTCAAAAGCTCTATACTGTGATAGTACTCATTGCTGTAGGGTGTTAGTACTGTATATCACTATAACTCTATCTCATGTCTTGTTGCCTCCCCTTATTTGTCTTTCCTCTTCTTTATCATTCTCACCCTCAGAGCACAGTGATGTCATGCTCCCACTGCAGGTGCATTTTAGAGTCAATCGACCATTCCGACGCGGGTAAGGAGGGCGAGTCCTCTCACACAGCACCGTCAGATGCTTCTGGGGCCACTGAACCTGGTCAGGGTGGAGAGCAGGTCAGTTCCATAGAGGCAGAACAGAGCGGGGAGGAACAGAGGAGGGACGAGGAGATGGAGTCAGTCAGAGCCCAGGTCAGAGAGCTGGAGCAGGAGCTGGCCCAGACCAAAGTCCAGGTGGTGGAGGCCAAGTGCAAAATCCAGGTCAGAACATCACATACACGCACACACGCACGCACGCACGCACGCATGCACGCGCAAGCAAGCACACACGCTCACACAAGTGTTCTTTGCTTCTTTTCACATGTACCTGTGTATATAGGAACTGGAGCACCAGAGAGGCGTTCTGACCAGTGATCTCCAGGCAGCGAAGAACAGCTGGCTCAGCAAGACCCTAACCTCCCTGCGGACAGCAAGTGGGGGCCTACAGAGCATTCATGTGCCCAGAGAAGGAGGCCCCATGGACCCCTGGGCTGTCCAAAGTGCCCCCCTCACTGGTTGGCGCTCAAAAAAACTGTTGTGGGCTCATAGAGAGGGCCGCGAAGACCTCTGAGACCAACAAGTGGAGTTCACTCAGGCCAAAATAAATAAATGAGGGTCACGTTGCACCTGCAGTTGCATATTGGTTAGACTAGCATTGACTGTACACTATAATCACGACTGGATTTTAGCTGGAGACCTGTATTGTATGTCTATCTGTCATCCCCTTTCTGTCTATGTGTCTTATACAAAATAAAGTAAAACTAAATGGAAACAAAGGACCTTTTTCCTTGTCTGTCTCAACAAGGAGAAACTCGAAAACGTAGTTGGTTTCTGTTCTGGAAGCCATAAATTGATTGGGGCTGTGTTGCAAGAGGGCTGTACTGGATGTATTTTATGCAGTACGGGTTACTGTTTATCTTGTGCACTAGATGGCAGTCACACAGTGGGAATAACTAAGTAAAGCTGATAGATGTATTGAAACCAGGTGCTAGGTTTTGAGGTTCGCCATTGTCACCACTCTTTAACTGTTAACTGTTGATGAAATAGACCTTGCAGTTTTTCTGTGACACCAAATGCTCTGTGGTTGAGTCTATTAATGTATATAATGTCTTGTAATGTATGTACAATTTCATGGGAAATAAATGGGCACCCTGCCCGATGATGGATTTTTAAATGATGTGGAAAATCTTATTTTATAACAAAGAAAACAGGGGAATTCAAGTTTCTGCATGTCACTTACAGTATGATGAGATTTTGGGAATAATGTGTGGGTTCTTCTTGAGTGGATTTCCTGTAATACTCAATATACACTATGTTCCTCTTTCACTCTGACGAGTGTTGCTCTTTAAGTGGAGGTTAACCATTGCACTTTTCAGTCTGCAGAGCAGTCAGTAAGCGGAGATCACTATCTCTGCACTTTGACATAGAGAATAGAATATAGCACAATAGAATGAGAACAGACCAGTGAACAGGACAAAGCACAGTGTGGAATAGAAGAGAAGAGAGCAGAAACAAGAGAAACAGAGTAGAACAGAACAAAAGAAAACAGAATAGATTATCGAAGAACAAGGCCTTATTGCTCTGAGCAGAGTTTGTCTTGCACAAGAGGTTGGCTGTACAAACAAAGTGCGACTCCAAGACAAGTTTGATTGCAGCTATTTTAACACACAAAGGATGGTTGTGAAAGGCTGTGTCAGTGTTTATGTCATTGTGACTCTCCTCAGCTGTGTCCTTGGCAGCAAAGGACTGGATTTACTGAAGTCAACTATAGCACCAAGGAGTGAGTATAACTAACTACAAATAAACTATAAACGATTTCCCTGCTGTTTGTGCAATGTTTCTTTTATCAATTTACTGACAAGACATTTTAAAATAATTAAAGAGAATAAAATAAGCATGTAGCTCTGTCTAGATGTTTATCAATCTACATTATACAGTATATGCCTGCCACTTTAATAATAATAATTATTATAATAAGAATAAGAATAATTATTATTATAATAGTTGTTATTATTATTATTATTATTATTATTATTATTATACATTTATTTAGTATTATGCCAGTTATCAATAAGCACCACTAATTCAAACTGTTGACATTTAAAATGGTCTACTTACATGTATTGTCTTTTGCCATCAGTGCCTCCATCCACACCTGAAGTCCATTGCCGGTGCTCTGCCTATCCCAACCAGACTCTCTGTTCCTTGGTTGAGCCTCAGCAAGTTGTTCCAACACATTACATCATCACCTATAGGTAAACCTTCAACAGAAAACAGCAATAGTGAAGTTACTTAGGTCAGTGTACAGCATTAACCTGTTTTATTATAACCACTTGAACCCTATATAGCATCCCTATTCTGGGGGGAACATTCGCATAAAAAAGCGAATCTATAAGCTCACGATGCGTCTCTTTGTGACTCGCTGTTGTGAGCGATTTTCTGGAAGGAAACTTGGTATAGAGGGAAATAAGAAAGGAACACAGGCCACTCATGTCCAGTTTACTAAGTATAGAATCTTACTTACAGTAGGCTATACTGTACGTACAAATTGTACAAAATGAAAATTCAGTGTACAAAATTAACAAAACTATACTGTGTGTGTGTGTGTGTGTGTGTGTGTGTGTGTGTGTGTGTGCACGTGCGCACGTGCGTCTGTTGGTATGCGTATGTCAGTGAAAGACATAGACCATCAGTCACCAAGCAGTGCAACTTCACCCCAAATGGCTCCTCATCCTCTGCACTGAACTCAAATTCTACATCCTCATCTGGCCAGGTAGGATACAAGATTATTTATGATGTTAAGTGTCCTTATAGAAACAATTCACATTTCCCTTTTGAAAGCTGCTATATTGACTGTTATTATCTGGACTTTCATTATCCTACTTGTAAAAATGCGCTGTGCCTCAGAGGTCTTGCATGGTACACCACACAGCATTTCAAGTCAAATCATCTTAATGAAATTGAAAATTCCTCATGGGTGATATATTATGACACATTCACTTTATTCTACAATGCAGGTTTAATATTTTTCAGTAGGTAGGAGCAGCTACATCCTCCCGGTTGGGGCACCTCACTGTGCCATTAGGGTGCAATAGTATAATATAGGCGACAGAAATGTGGAGGGTTCTTGCCCTATAGCTGCATGGTGGCCCTCCTAGTGCGGCACCTGTCAGCACAGCAGGGATTGTTGGTTGGGAGGAGTTGGACGAAGGCACTGCGTCCTCCCGGTGGGGGCAGATGAGCAAGTAGGGCACAACAGCAGTGATAACACTGAAAATGTGTGTTTGGAGGAATTCATTGGCCTACTCTTAAATTGGGAGAAAAAGGTGGCTAAATAAAATGTGAATATTTCAAGTCCAATGATAGAGTTGGGTCTGGAGTCAGTGTATCATCATTGTTTGCCCATCCCACTGCATGTCCTGCAGGTAATGAACTGCCACCTGGAGGATCTGAAGCTTCTCACCGACTACATCATCAACGTCACAGCCGTGAACTCTCTGGGAAGCAGTTCCAACTTCACAAGCTTTATGTTGGAGGATATTGGTGAGATCCAGAGTTCCATTATGTAGCTAGCCTATTCATAATAGTAATACTCCTTCTTTATGCAGATATAGTAGGATAGGGGACATACTCTCTGTGAAGTGAAGTATATTGTAATTTAGTTCAGATAATACAAACATACAGTGTATTTTTTGAAACAATATTGTGCTACAGTGCTAGTTATAGGACAATGGTAACATTGGTTTTGTTTCATCTGTGTATGTCTCTCTCTCTCTCTCTCTCTCTCTCTCTCTCTCTCTTTCCTCTCTCTCACTTCCTCCCTCTGTTTCTCTGTGTGTTTGCAGTGAAACCAGACCCTCCAGTGGACATGCGGGTTTCCCCTCTGGGTTTCAAGAAGTTGTTAGTGGAATGGGCCCCTCCCCCCACTTGGTCCAACCTTGATATCTTCCCCTTAAAATACCAGATTCAGTACCAGTGGGAAACCAGGAGCACCAAACGCACTGTTCAAGTAAGACTATATCCAATATGCACTGTGAACTAAATGGGGTCCATTTGGTGCGATTTGCTCATGCTCAAGAGTTACTCTTAGTTACTACTAAAGCAAAGTTAATGTGGTTAATTCAAATTAAACAAAAACTAAAATAATGACTCAAACCATTTTAGAAAACGTCAAGAAAAAAACAAAAAGTGAAGCTGAATTGAAACTAAGAGTTTAACTAATATAACTATAATTAATTATTATTTGTGTTAGTTTGTTGACTATGATTATAATAGAAAAATAAAGAGAATCCTCAAGTAGGCCTGAGGACCACCAGATCAAAGTGAACTATCAATACATCTCCACCAATATTAAGTAACAATACAAGACCTGTACTGAGAGTGTATGTGACTTTTTGACACACTGATGTAGGCCTACATATAGACATATTAATAAAATAGAATAAACTTGAAAACTAAACAAAAACTAATTGTGAATAATATTAATTAAAAATAAAGCAGAACTAAAACTGGTAACACCTAAAGCAGAGCAAAGTCTATTTGAAAAACATAACCCATTAAGCATTTTATACAATATTATTAAATGATTAGGATTGTCACTGCCTGTGCCCTATACACAGTAGACTAATTAGGAACTTAGCTTGCACACACTACACAGCTACCTGCTTCCAAAAGCAACAGCATCAAACTGGCGTCTGGCTGGGAGGCTGGGAAGTATATATATATATGTTTAGTACTAGTAGTGTTTGTGTTGCATGCTTCTTTACATACAGTAGGCTACTTCTGACAAAAACACCACAAAGAAACATGTGTGAAGAAGTTGAATTTATTGGGGTTTTCTATTACTTTATTGAGTCAGAAACATGAATTTATTGTTAGTGCTATCAATTATGTTGATTGGAAGGTGCCAAGTACTGTGGAGGAGGAGGGGTGTTTGTTTCATGGGTTACTTACAACACAGCTAATTTTAATAATATGGTGAGTGATTTTATTGGCACTTGAAATATGTATTTGGAATTTGTTTTGTAAAACGTTGTAATAGTGTAAGTAGATAATGCTGTATTTTTAGTTGACTGAATGACCAATTACTAATTGTGTTTTGGTATGGTCCACTTGCTATATATTGGAGGCTGGAACGTTTGCTCTGTTTTGGCCTGGGCTAACAAGCAGAGCACACTAGCCAAGGGTCTTTTGTCCAGTCTTATTTTGTATTTTTTGTATTAAGTAATTTTGTCCGGGGCCTGCTGCAGGTGAATTAAAAAAACAAAAGTGCATCCTTGGATTTTTATCATTTTTTTGGAAGCCATAGGGCCGATTCATACTCTTATTTTAGAGCCGAATAAAAGTCGGTTCGGCTCTGTAGAGCCTACAATGTGACGTCATTTGAGGTTTGGGGGGGTGGGGGGGTACCGTCCTAAAGTCGGCTCTTCGGTGCTACTGAAAAAATGTGCTACTGAAAAACAATCGGCTTCTGACGAGCCGAAATCATTTCGGCACTACAGCGCTGAAACAGCGGTAAAATAGGAGTATGAATCGGCCCTTAGCCATCAGCCAACTGTTGCAAGGATTATATATAACACTTTATTGTACCCAGACATGCTCAGAGATGTCTTAAGATGTGATGAAAATGTTCTGAAAAACAAGTTAATTACAACTAGAGAAACACATGGATAAGGATGCCTGTGACAATTTAAAGAAGGAGGGGGGTTGTTTGTTATGTGGCACTCTGATATGTTTGCACGCACGCACGCATGCACACACGCACACACGCACACAGACAGGACAATGGATATTGTCTTTTATCCTTAAAAGTACAAATAGGCTATGATTATGCATATGCATTTTGTCATTAAAGAAGATGTCCATCGATGTATTGATGCATTTAAAGTATTACTGTGTTTGCAATGTGGGAATCAATTCTATGTGTAAATTAAAAGATTTAGCAGAATTACTGTGATTGTTATTGAAGGTTTTTTTGTTTTCTGTCCTCCACAGCTGGGACCATATGAGAATAGCAGGGTGGAGCTGAAAGGACTGAGCACAGACAGGACCTACATGGTCCAGGTGTGTTCCATGGAGCTGCTGGGCCTGGGAGAGTGCAGCAGTTGGAGCAAAGCTGTTAAAGTCACCATACCAAAGCAGGAGTAGAGAAGTGGTTCTCCCATGGACCCCCATAACTCTGAGAGTATGAATGAAAAACTCTTTCGTATCATTCTCAGGGTAAGGGGGGTCCATTTGGAACCCCCTCAAGGAATCCTGAGGGTCCCTGGACCCCACCTTGAGAGCTGCTGCCCTAGAGACTTGTGTTTTAAACTAGCAATGTGTGGTGTAAAAGTACACTACACTACACCATTATTGAGTTATATGAGCCATAAGTATACTCCTGGTTAAATATTACTCAATACTAAGTGAAAGTTGCTTAGTAAGAATTGTACTTGAGTTACAGATACTGAAAGTATTTGCTTTTAAAATACTCAAGTATTCAAAAGTAAAGAAATATATATTTTAATATTTTTAGATCGATTGTTTTCACAATGCAGTTACAGAATGTGGTAACTTGGTGAAACCACTGACTTGCTTGCAGATCCACAAAGCCCAGTGAAATGCTATTAAAAGTGTCAGGATCTAGGACATTACTGAGGAACTGTATGTTATGGAAAAACTAACATTTATACTTACAGACTACAAGAGGATAAGTTCTATAAAAAGTGGGAAAAGTGGGATCTCTTCTTTCAGCCTTGTGATAATGTATGAGGATTTCAATGAATGTATCTTGTAATATATATGAATAATGCAGCCTTGTTTTTGTTTTTCTCCTCTTTCTTTTATTGTATTGTCTTTTTTTGTTGTCTTTTCATCAATAAAAATTAAGTGAAAAAAACAAAACGTCAGCATACAGAAACCAATCTTTTATTTATTACTTCTATAGTACTGTCCACTCAAACGAGGTGAACAGGCCTCTAGTGGTGACAGGAGAGAATTCTGTGGCAAATCCCATTTTAGAAAAATAAGAAAATGCAACTTAAAAGTAATGAGTAACAACAACCTCCATAAATTGTAATTATCTTTTAAATAATAGTGGACGAATAGTTCCAAAAAGTAAAGTAAAGTGTGTATACTTGAAAAATGTAAGTACATTGTTACTGTCCACCATGCACTGGCGAAAGTGAGCAACTGTTTTCCGTGGATGGTTTGTTATTTTCAATGCACTAATGACAAAGTGAAAAACATGCATTATTTGCATACATTCTATCATTATGATCACGTTATATTTCTTCATAATACTGTTCAGACCGCCGGACGGTCTATTTACTTGTGTTGTGTATCTATCTATAAATGCACCAAGTCTCTAGACTGTACGTACGTACTGTATTATATACATGCATGTGTAGTGTACGTCTGTAATCCACATAACAAGAGAACCGTTCGCCCCACTGACTTCAAATTCGATACACGCGTTCCACACCCCCACAGTGAGTGCAGTGCCCGGTGTCGAGTCCGTCGGATAGCCGGTTGTCCAGAACCACCACAAAAGCCTCTGCCCGGGCTCTGGGCCTGATCACCCCTATATCTCCATATATAGAGCTGGCCTGTTCTGACATCACACATAGACTCTATATTTGGGCATGCCTGACAAAGAACTCCATATATGGGCATAAAAGGGACACAGACATAATAACTGGATGGGGCATGCATTTCCAACATGCATCGTTCCAAGTAGGCCATTGCCCAACGTTCACCACTCTAGTCTTCAATAATGTGAAAAAATTAAATACGACTTTTATGACCAAAGCCAGACTTTCTATATCCATACATTAAATATACATTAACCACATGTCCATATTCTGGGAAATAGAATAATAGGTGAACATTTAGGAAAAATAAAAGATCTACAAGCTGCCATTGTGACGCATTGTGAGCTTGTACCGTAGAACTGCTATTATTGGTAAAGAGATCTGGTGTAGAGGGAAAAGGAGGGGGCCATGGAGTACTAGTAGTATAATGGTGTTTAAGTGGTTCACGTTAGTTTATCCATTTGTAACTCAGAGACTCTATGTAACCAAATAACCCTTATGAATCATTTGTACACTGAGACAGTGGTTCCAAAACTTTGTAGACCCAAAAGAGAGATGTTTGCCTGGGATCCAAACTAGTGAAGATAGTGGATCTACAAGCTCACAACGAGTTACTTCGTGCTGCGTTGTGAGATTGTAGATCTTCTATTTTTACAAACTTCTTAAACGTTTTTATTTTTTATAATATATTTATGGATATATTTTTATATTTTTATCTTCTGGTTTTATTTATGAAATATAAATAACATTATAAAATGTCGGAACTTCTTTAAATTGATGAAAAGTTGTGATTTTTTATTTTGTTTAAACCTTTTTAAATCAAATTTAGACACGCAACCCATAAATAAACGCTGTGACCCGACCCACTGTTTGTGTGTGTGTGTGTGTGTGTGTGTGTGTGTGTGTGCGCATGCGCGCGCGGTGTGTACACATTGTCAGTCGATGAAATCCACCACCAGTGGAGTGACAAACTCAGTGTGGCGTATGCCCAGGGTGAAGGAGGGCGCCTTGGGGAGGTGCAAGTGGACCTTCTCCGGGCTGTGGGTTCCAGGTCCGGGGATGCGTGGGGTGTAACTGGGCCTCTTGGTTCGGCCCTGCATGGAGAAGGAAGGCTGGCGATGGAGGAAGACGTCGGGTTCGGTGCTGTTGTATTGGCCCGGTCCAGGGGTCCCTGCCAGGTCCTCAGACGGCCCCCCGAAACTCCTCCGGGCCGAGATGCTGTAGCAGGCGCTGGACGGCTTATTTGGAACCTTCGGGCCAAGCACGCTGGGGAGGCTGTACCTGATAGCGGGTGGTGGATGGGAGGGGCAAGTGGATTTTAAATTGTCTCGGGTGATTTTGGAAGAGCTTTGTTCTTCCGCAACTTGGGGGACTTCTCCTTTAAGTTTTTGATAAGCAAAGCATATTTAGTCATTACAGTACAGAAGTCTTAGTGTTTCTAAAGTGTGGCTGTAGCCGAAGAGATTATTATCCTCTGATCACTGACTATATTACAGGGTATTGTCTTCTTAGTCTATGTACTGCAACAGATCTGACTATATCCTCTCTCTCTCTCTCTCTCTCTCTGTCTCTCCCCCCCCCCCTTCATTTTGTCTCAAATTTTGTCTCAAATCATTTATTTCAATATTTTTCTCATCTTTGTGTAAATTGAGTTTATCATGCAGCTGCACACACACACACACACACACACACACACACACACACACACACACACACACACACACACACACACACACACACACACACACACACACACACACACACACACACACACACACACACACTACCTGTTGGGTGCAGGTACAGCATCCACAGCACGATATCGAGTGCGGGTGCTCATGGTGTAGGAGGGTGGTCTGCGGTGAGCGTTGAGAGGTGGGGCCTTCTCTGGACTGTAAGCCCCCGGCCCCGGAGTCTGAAACTGATCCGCTTCACAAAGAAGCACACACATGCATATCATTATTAGCTGGAGAATGTGGATGCTTTTTGTTTTGTGTTTTCTTTGCCATCTTTATTCTTTATTCTTTATGCCATCTTTATGCTGCTCTCCTCTCCTCTGATTCCTCCCCTCTCCTCTCATACGGCCAAACACAATCTCAACCTTTCTCAGAGAAATCAAATTTCACAGCATTGTTTCACTGTCTGGGGGTGATTTTTGACTGCAATTATGCAGCCAATACTAGTTTCATAATACTTAGTGTTCCTGTTTTGGGCATGTATTATCGGCTAACATAAATAAATACAAATCTGTATGTATTGGGAAATATGTATACACAAAGTACCAATATATTAAATAAAAAAATATTCATAACTGTTAGTTGTATTGCAATAATAATATGTTGTTGGAATTGACACCAGTGTGCCTCAGCACACCGTTTTCAGATTCAGATACGGCATTGGACCCAAAGGAAATCTGGCATCGGTTGGGCTCTAGAGAACATAGTAATTGACTGCAGTCTTTCCGAGTCCACACATGGCTCTCACCTGCCCGCTTCCCCCTGCCTTGTATGGAGTAGGACGGGGTTTGCACGCGGCCAAACCGGGTCACATTTCCACCAACATGGTACCGAGGCCCTGGGCTGGAGTCCACAGAGACCACTGTAGAACACAGAGTGTTAGATACCTTACGCCGGGTCCATTTTGGTTACATCGTCACTATGTGAATATATTCAGTGGGTTTAAAATAATAGATTTAACTCACTGGCACTGCTCATGCGAGTGTGGAAGGTGTAGGCAGGGCTACTGGGTTTGGTGACATCATGGTTGATGTAGCCTACAGTTGGTGGCAGGCCATAGCGACCGGGGCCTGGACCTATAACAATCAGGAGGACCAACAACCAAAATGAGGGATTATATATATCAGTGGTTTTCAACCCTTTTCATATCAAGGTCCATTATTACTTGCGCAAGCAGAGCGCGCAAGTAATGTTTTCGCCCGGTCTCTTCCGCCGTGACAGCTGTCCCACCATTCGATGTTTATGCAGAAAAACATCAAATCTGTGCCTGTTTTGCTGGGACCAAATGACCACAAATTACCATATTTCTTACGTCATCATTTAGAGCTAGTCATACGTATAAAATAGCAAATTATGCCTGATCTGCTGGGACCAGAGTACGTGGTGTGTATATGTATGACTAGCTCTTAATGATGACGTAAGAAATATGGTCATTTGTGGTCGTTTGGTCCCAGCAAACCAGGCACAGATTTGCTGTTTTCTTGCATAAACATCAAATGGCGGGACAGCTGTCACGGTTTTTGGCGCAAAGTAACCACAGTATACCGCTAATCAACTTACAACTACACACTCTATATAGTATATATGTATACGTATATAGTATATGCCTATATACTATATATATACTATATATAGTATATGCCTATATAGTATATGCCTGCTTTGCTGGGACCAAACGACCACAAATGACCATATCATAGGACTTGCGCGCTCTGCTTGCGCACTAGTTGGCCAATTATGGCCTACTAGTGTGCAACAAGCAAGTATGCACTCGACAGAGTGCAGTTCTAGTTTATTCTGCATTTGAGGGACGGACCACCATTATGACATTTAGCCTCTCAGACCCAAAACTAAAAAATATTTTGTTGTCATTGGATAAGATTTAGTCTACAATTCCATTATTTTGGCAAATGTTGATCAAAATAACAATTCTTCTACATTGAAGAATTGTGTAGACGTCTTGTAAATGAAGTAATGTAGGTGTTTAACAATAATTTAACTCAAGAGTTAAATCTATAGGGGTCTATTTGGTTACCAACTCTCCATCATTTAGCGGACCACTGATTGAAAACCACTGATATAGGCCTATATATATATACACAGGGGTAAGAAAACATGCTCCATATAATAATTGCAAAGACTCAATTGCTCAATCCTAAACCAAACAAACAAACAAACAACAAAATCAACAATGTCAAGGACAGCAATCCCAATTATGATTGGGCGTGCTAGTCTGGACGATTGGAATACATTAATTTCCAGGAAGTAATGTGCACACATCACATCATCCCTTGGCCCTACTGTTTATCCAGTAATGACTTCCACATGGTTGTGTTTCCTTATGTGTTTTCTATGGTTATGCATAATAACCTTCTAATCCTATTTGATTGGAACTGGATTCTAAACAAAGTGGAACTTTCAAACAGGTTGTGAAACACTACTGCACGGTTGTTTAGAGCCAAGACATAATAACGCAATCATATGCACGTGGATGTATCCAAACACATACTGCATGCGCACACACACGCACGCACGCACGCACGCACACACACGCACACACACACACACACGCACTCTCACACACACACACACACACACAACACACACACACACACACACGCACGCACGCACGCACGCACTCACACGCACGCACGCACGCACGCACGCACGCACACACACACACACACACACACACACACAAACAAACACACACACACACACACACACACACACACACACACACACACACGCTACTTTAACTAACCTCTCTCTCTACCAGAGATTATGGGACGTCTCTTGACCACCCCTTCCATAACCTGTCAGCCTATTTCTTTCTTCTTTCTCTCTTCGCTCCTGTCACTTTGGGTACATCCTCCTCTTTCTTCTTTCTCTCTTCGCTCCTGTCACTTTGGGTCACCTCCTCCTCCCGTGTAGCTCTCGCCAGAGTAAAAGAAGAAAAAAAACTCAATCTCCTGGGCTGAATTATACATGATCACAAGGTAAGGAAACCTTATCTCCTCCGAAGCCCCAGTGACGCCCGAGTCCGCTCGTCACCTCCTCTTCTGAAGGTCCCCACAAGACAAAAGGTTTTCACACCGCTGATCACAAGGTACAGATTGAGATTGAAGAAAATAAGTGGGGCCTCTGGAGACTCACAAAGACATAGAAAGAAGAGCTGCTTCTGGTGGGGGGATTTTAACACCGGAGAGGAAAATGTTGGTCAACACAATTCACTCTTCACAAAAGTGAATTAAGATAAAATGTTAAGATACACAAAGGAGGTGCTTTCATTGAGGGAAACAGGGAGTCCAGCATGTAAAACACTTGCTTCATGTTCTCAACTGATCACTGCAACATTAATCATGTAAGTGTTACATGTAATTTAACTCATTTGTCATCCAATGCTTTGGGTTTGGGTTACTACAGTGGATATGTTGTAACTAGAACTACTAGTCATTCAATCGCCTACGCCGTATTATTAACAATGAAAGAACTTGCACTCTTTAAGTGATGCTGTTTTGATTCTTGACAAGCCGAGCTTTGTCGTCATGATAATACAATCATGAGAGATTTCTCTATGAATTGGATAGAATAAAACCTCCCATGATTTTTTTGTTTATCTAAACATTTCTGTTATAATAGCAGTTTTAGTAAAATATTCCATATACTGTAGTAGATGTCTACAAGTAATCTCAGTCTGCCTGAAACATTGTAGGCCTAAAGGTCTGAGGATGACCTTTCAGCGAGGTTTCCAGGGAAGGAGATTTGTGATGGTCTTACACATTGTCCTAATTCTATCCCTAAAGAGAGAGGTAACTAAAGCCTTGTGTGTGGAACCCTGACCAAGAACAAAATTACCCTGGCTGGTTAAATATTAACCAACAGTGACTCTGAATGGTGACCGCCTTAGTAACTGGACTCGGGCTGTGTCATCAACGGGGGACAGACTCATACACAGCCAAGCACTGACTGTAAACACATTCACCAGATTGGGTTACCTTCATCTCCAGTGAGAGAAAGCAGTGGGTAGCAGAAGACATGTTTGAGGATGTAAGTCACTGATGTGATACCACGTGCATATTTTGGGGTGTGTCGACTCGGGACTTACTAGGGAAAAGGATGTTTCAATAGACAGTAACTATGTCTTTAATCTTCAGGAAAGGTCAAAGAAATTACCTCAGAATAAGGGGTCTTGAGGTGATGAAGACTGCAATTTGAGCAAAATGGAAGAATCTGATGGGTGAATATGAAGCCATTTCTAAATGTTCAGGTCTCTGATGACAGCATTGTCAACTGTACAACCATTACAAGCATGTTGTTGTTTCAAGTGAATCCTTGACCTAAAGATACGTGGTATTATTGTCAATAATGGAGGACTGAGGGTTACAGTATTTTATGTTCATTCTCCTTCAGGGAAACTTGTATCGTATACACACATACAGCATGGCACATTATGTTACATAGATACTGTACACATGCTCCACAGGGATGTCAAGTCTTCTACTGTTGCAATTAAAATCCAATTAAAATCCAATACTGGAATAGCAGGTTTGCAGTCATTAACCCTTAATCTGTTAATAACAGGGAAATTGAAGGGTGGATGCAAGTGACATGCCTATTGTTAACACAAGTCATGTCATTTTGGCAGGTAAATTGTTGTTTAAAAAATATGGTTTACCCACATTATACTTATTCATTCTACTCTGGGATGTTTTCACTTTTGAAACAATGTTGTTTGGGGTCCAATGTTGTTTGGCACAGCAACGCCGGTCCTTGTGAGGTGCCAGCCAACGGGATAAACACTAATAACAAATATATAGCTGCACACTCGGAGAGACAAGCTTTCGGAAGGAGGCAGCTTGTCTGTATAAAATGTTGGTCTTGTCTCTGTGACCACAATAAAACATTTGGCATTGGCAGCTACGAGTGTACGGCTAAACGTTTTTTTTTGTTATTATTACTATCACCAAATCAAACACCAAGTTAAAACGTTGATGCTCATATCTCTGAATTTCACAGAAGAGGTACAGTCTCAGAGATATGTGAAGATACATGACATATGCGATGCCCTATCCCTCATAAAGAATGCAGACATACCGTAATTATTTTTCCCATGTCCACTGGACATGGGAAAGTGTGCACGGTACACAGTGGTCAATACATTTCCAATCTTTTGAAATGATCATTTTATAAAGAACATCAGTCAATAGCATTTCAGTCATTTACATTTTTACTAACTAAACATAACTTAGAAATAAAACATAACTTTACACATTTTTGTTTTTAAATATGCCAGTACAGTTCAGTACAAAAATAAAGGCAGTGAAATGTCTCCTTACACAAACAACATAATTTCATCAGTCGCATACTGTTACTCAAAAGCAAATAAATCCTGGGGTGCTAAGCAACCACTCAGCTGTGTGTTCGACATATATATCAAGTTTGAGATTACAAATACAGCTAAGATGTTTTTTAGGGGGATCAAGAATACAGTGAAAGGTAAAGCTTCAAATTGGTGTCGATGCCTGCAGCATCTCCTCAATAGTCAATAAAATAACCACTAGATGGCGCTTTGGATCCATTCCCTTAGTTTTGAGTCACCAGTCACCACAAGGTCTTCAGAGTGGAGTGGAGTGGGCGGGGGTTCCAGAGTCAAGAACACAGTCATGGAGAACATCCAGGACACTTTTAGAACACCTCTCCAACACTTCTATAGAATGCACCTTGTGCGTCTAACCCTATTCGCCTTGAAAAGCTGCTTTCATGGTCTTTACACATGTCAGAGTCATGCGCGCTGACAACAGGCACGCCTTGATGTAATAATACATCTGTGGTATTGGTTATTCCATTCCAACGAGGACCAGGTGGAGACTAAAGAAAAACATTGGATAAAACGGCTCCTAAGAAAGCAGAGCGGTCCATGTGTTATTCTCCTGTGCAATGATTCTTTGATGTCCAGGACACATTCCCAAGCCACACCAATTGCACCATGTCAGGTTAAATAGTGCTCATATTGTCTAAAACAGGTGCATATTGGCGCATACAGCAAAAACATAAAAAATCCCTTAGTTTGTCTTTGCGTGTCCTCAAATGTCCACGAAGAGTCCATATTCAAGACCTTCCAGAGTCTTTGTAAATCACTCCAACAAAAATAAGCTCTTTCTCTCTTTCTCTCTCTCTCTCACACACACATACGCACGCACACACACAGGCAAACACACACATTACACTCACATCTCTTGTCTTGATTTGGATACTTCTTGTATAAAGTAGTGTGTGCTATGACTTATCCCCTTGGAGTACCTAAACGAAAGACAAAGTATATTAGATATCATTGCCACGCAAACATCTTTAAAAGAGATTTCTTTAGTGTATGTGTGCGTATATAATATATATTTGAACGTGTCCTGTCGTGTGCATACCTGTGTGTGTGTGTGTGTGTATGTGTGTGTGTGTGTGTGTGTGTGTGTGTGTGTGTGTGTGTGTGTGTGTGTTAGTGTTATGAGCTGAGTTTTCCTTTGTCTTGCCGTCTGGATGAGAGGGCTTGCTTATGCTGTTCTCTTTTAAGCCTTTCAGATTCGGAAATTAATATATTATACATGCCCATGCTACATTTTGGATATACGATTATGTTGGACACACCAGACTTCTGAAGTCCTATTCAG
>NC_139718.1:23891459-23903959 GCF_964188405.1 Protomyctophum parallelum | reverse complement strand
TGAACCAATAATTATCTGATCTCAGATCACAAGTAGGAGTGCCGTTCAATTTTGAAAAGTGTCCCTGATGATTTCACTGTGTAGTACTGTGTGTGGTCTATGACAGATCTGACAGCACAAACAAAAACTGAACACAACAACAAACGGTTTTGTGTGTTAATCTTAAAATTTTCTATTAATTCGTTATTATTATTATTATTATTATTAAAATCGTATTTTTTCCAGTAAAGTAAATGGGGCAAGATATTTCTTTCATTCCAATTGTCTGAACAATATGCATCAACATATTGATGGTGGTACAGTTTTGGTTATCAACCAGATAGCCCAGAGGTATATATTATCTGAATTTGTACATTACTAATTAATGTACTAATTGCATTTACAGTATAGTCATCTGACAAGTGAAATGTGCTTTACAATGTGCCTATTCTCACAAAATGTAGCTATTCCCATGAATGCAAATGAGGTTTAGGCTTTAGACGAGAATGTAAATTCATTGTACCTCCCTGCCTGGGGGGCCAGTGACAGAGGGAGCTAAGCTTTAAAACAGTCAAAGGGTCAAAGATCACACACCATACAGAATGTCTTTCACACTTTCGTGCACACACACAGACACACACACACGCACGCACGCACGCACGCACGCACGCACGCACGCACGCACGCACGCACGCACGCACGCACGCACGCACGCACACACACACACACACACACACACACACACACACACACACACACACACACACACACACACACACACACACACACACACACACACACACACACACACACACACACACCTGTGTAGTGTGCATACCCATGCATACACACAGACGCACACACACACACACACACTTAAAAACACACGTGCACTACTGCACACTCACCCACGTCTAGGATATCCAGGGTGATGATGTCGGAGGTGGCTGAGCCCAGTTGGTTGGAGGCCTCCACCCAGATCTCGTAGGGCGTGAACAGAGCCAGGTCACGGGGGATGTAGCAGGTGTAAGGCTGGGTCAGACTGTAGTCCTCACACTCCCTCTCCTTACCGTACCACCTGGAGGGACACACACATGCATCATGATTAGAACTCCTTACCGTACCACCTGGAGGGACAAACACATGCATCATGATTAGAACACCATTTCCCAAACACTGGAATTTTGTAGGTCACAGACAAATGTTTTATGTTTTATTTTACTTAAATAAAAATCACATTTATTTTTCTTACATTTAAAAGAATATATTTCAACAACAAAAACAATTTATATATATATATATACATTTGTAAAGCACAGCTCAAGACCTACTTCTATAAATCCTTGTTGTTATTCATGTCCACTGTATTTCCTTATTCACTGCTATTAATTTAATAGTTTTATGCTTATGTCATTGAAAGCTACAAAAAAAGTTGTATTATTAATATAATTATGGGTCTGCAAAAGGGGTTTCTCAGAGTTACTATAGGGGAGTGGGAAGATGTTTGTGTCATAGAAACCTTTCGTTCATTCTCATTCATAAATTGAAATACACTATTAGCATGAATCCATCCAATATATTATTGGCAAAGATAAACTGTAATCAAACAAAACAATCTTAAATATTATTGGTATTATTAGTGCTGTCATACTATGATGCCATCAAAGCTGCAGCATCAATGGAGACGCACGCACTTAAAATAAAAATCTGTGGAATACTTCCAAGCTAGTCTCAAATCTCTCAGCAACAGGCAACAGATATCTGTGAGACATTTGCCTAAAAATTAGCTGGCATTGAAACACTCTTATCAAGTTTCCTGGAAGGCTTATATATGTAGTGGGGGTCCTTGCTTCGTTTCTCTCTCAGCTAAAGGGTTCCTTAGCTTAAAAAACGTTGAAGACACCTGATGTAGGGTTTAAGTGGCTATGGCACTCCAGGCTTCATGGTGCCCATGATGTAATCAATCAAAGTATACACAATAACATACAGCAATTCTAGGATGCTTGACATAAGGTTATTGTCAAATTCTAAATCATCACATCATAGCAAACATAGCACAAACATAGCATTAAAATGGTATGATAACCTGGTGTGTTTATTTTATTAACTTTCATGAAGAAGAAGAAGAAGAAGAAGAAGAAGAAGAAGAAGAAGAAGAAGAAGACAAAAAACAAAAACAAAAATTATCAAATAAAGTTCGTACTAATATGACAATTTATTTTGGAGAGCAGCCACTATTTGTTTTGTTCCACTGATGCAGGAAGCTGCTTCTTTAGAATGGTCTTGAATATTAGTTTTGTCTTGCTTTGGTTTTGATCTCCACTCAGTCGGCACAGTTTAGGTCAACTGGGGTGGTCTTGACTACATATCTCTAATGTTTGGGTTTATAATGTGTGCGGAATTGGATAAAAATATAAACATTGAATATGTTGAGATAAAACAAAAAAGTCTTAACAGAGGGTACATTATATGCAAACGTATTGTCTCATATAGGAGAGGTACAGGTTAGAACCTTATAAGTATAATTTAAGCAAAAGATCTCTCTGTGCACATAGATACGGTCAGGAACATTACCATTAGCTCTGGAGACTGGCAAGTTTAATGCCCCTCCAGAGGAAGAGAGATACTGTGAACTTGATGAAATTGAAAATTCGGTATTTTTTGTTTTGTTTTACTGCCCTAAATACGATGATATAAGAGAGGCATTTGTTAGTAAAATGTATTTTATTTGTGGTAATTTCCTTGAGTTAGATCAGGGGTGGGCAACCTTGATGATGGAGAGGGCCACTAGGTTATATTTCCACATTATACTGTCGGGCAGAAACCTCTTATATCCATATATTAACTTTTTTCAAAAATGTATGCGCTACTTTGTCATATGTTACACAAAAGTAGCAAAGATTGCAGATCTACAAGCAAAAAATGCGTCACAGTGTGAACTTGTAGACCTGCTATTTCTGCTATATTTGAATTAGAATCCTGAAAAGTTTTTATTTGTATTTAATTTCAAATGCATTTAGTTATACTTATTTTAACTTTATGAACTTCATTGGACATAAAGACAATACATTTTTAATAATAGTCATTAAGCGACTAATATAAACGGAAGTAATTAAAGCAGGTTCATGTTTGGAATTGTAACAGCTGAAATTAAATAATACATCAGTATTTGGATATTGACTGCATTAAGTGAAGGTGGGGGTGGCATGTGGCCCCTGGGCTTCCAGTTAATTGCCCATGTATGAGTGGACGCTTATGAATGTATGTGTGTGTGTGTGTGTGTGTGTGTGTGTGTGTGTGTGTGTGTGGCTGTGCATGATGTGTACACTATATAGAGTACTAGAGTTGAGTTTAGAAACTAGAATGCTTTATAGCCTGTTATTTTTATTCATCCCTGGTCTGCCTGAGACAGAATCTCTCTGTCTACAACCTGATTTAAACCCTGATTTATGAAAGGAAGTGTCGCAAGATGCAATGCAACGCGATGTATATAAATCAGCCTTGTAGATATTGCCGTTTTTATTGCGTGACACCGGCGCTCAACTAAGTATAAATGAGGTATTAAGTGAGGTCATACAGCATTTTCAGCTGCAGGTTCAACATCAAATCTCTTTGGTTGAGAATAGTCATACATCTGCAATTTTCGCTGAATGTTAACCCCAGAATGGAATTACGGACGCTATGAGGTTAATTTAACACTGAGCACTCAGGGTTGAATTAACCATCCAGACTTTGTATTCCCGCTACACACCTGAATTTGTACTTGAGGGTGTACTTGGTTCTGATGAAGGTCTCTCCCTGTCCCCCAGGAGCCCAGCGGCATGTCAGGTCCTTGGTGTTCCTGGACCAGCATGTCAGATTGACCGGCTTCTCTGGAGGCACTGGGGGTGGGGGGGGAGTAGTTATGGAAAGAGTGAAGCAGGGGGAGAGAAGAGAGGGATGGGAGGTGAAGGAGAAATGGAAAGAGAGTGAAAGGGAGGGGTGGAGATGGTGAGTGGAAAAGGTAGATAAGAGAGATGGAGAGAGAAAAGTAGTAGAACGAAAAGACGGGAAGAGGGGGGGAGAAGGTTCATGGAAGGCAGAGAGAGACAGAGAGAAAGAAAGAGAGATAAAGAGATAAGGAAAGAACATTTGGGGTTAGCAAGTACTCTATTACCCTGTTCCTTCTATCATTCCTTCAAACTTTAAGGTCAGGGCAAAAAGTAAGTTACCTTCACCATTATCAAAGCCCTCTCCTCCTGAGTGTAATTTACTAACGAGTGATGTTCCTCAGAAATTGGTATGTTTGTTCTGACCTGTTCTGTGTGTGTGTGCGTGTGTCTGTGCGCGTGTGCGTGTGTGTGCATGCTGTAAACTTGGGTCAGATTCAGGAACCCTGCCAACATTCCTCTTCTGTCAGAACACACTAAACACAGGCTCCAGCGTCACACAGAGATTAGAATCCTGACTACAAAACTGTCCGTGCCCGTGTGTATGCAGTGTGTGTGTGTGTGTGTGTGTGTGTGTGTGAATGTGTATGTGGGGTTATGTGGCTGTATATGGCATGCACACAAGTGTTACTTCACTGCAAAATCTTTATGACTCCTTAGAAGTCATTTATCATCTCATCACCCAGGCCAGCAGCACATTTATTTTTCAGTTCTCATTGTGACATACAGTGTGTGTGTGTGTGTGTGTGTGTGTGTGTGTGTGTGTGTGTGCGCTTGTTCCAGTGTGCATGCATGAGCACATGTCAGACCCATGCCCTATGAGTGATAGTGCGAGTAATGGACCACACAGGTGGTAAAAGCGTCACAGAGTCATGCAGGCCTCATCAGCCAATCTAAAATACAACCACAACAACTGTGTCGAGACTATTCCATATCTCTTATCCTGCAACCCCCCACCCTCACAGTCGTCGCTCCGACATCACTCCTGTCCCGTTCTCGGCTCGACTTCTTCTTCTGTGCTTCTTCCCCAACAACCCCCCATCCAACCATCTTTATTTTATTTGACCATTTCCTCACGGCGTACCAGCACACACCACATGATTCCCCCAGAGAAAATACGCCTTTCTCCAGTCTCTGCCGTGAAAGGGATACACTGTATCCGAATACACGGTGAACAGTCTCTTCCTGGAAGAAGAGGGGAAAAAAAGGAAAAAAACCCTGACCATGACATGAACAAAAAACAACAACAACCGGAAAAAACCCTTTTCCCTTGGATTGTGACAATACTGTACAGCAGCGTGACCACCGGCTAACTTGATGAGACTTACTGCCGACATAGAGGCAGGAGCCGGCCAGGACGTGTCCTCCGGGGTTGTGGCAGAGGAGGTTGTCCCCAGAGCGCTGCCGGGAGGCAGGGAGTCTGGGCAGTGTGACGCTGAGGGCGGTGGGGCTGAGCACGCTGTAGGAGGTGCTGGGCAGACGCCGTCCGTTCAGCGTCCAGAACAGAGAGCTGGCATGGACACCCAGGTCTGGGTTGACCCGGCAGGTGGCGGTCAGGCTGGACCCGATGTGCAGAGCAGGGTCCTCTGGGAAGATGGCTGCCACCTCTGGGGAGGGAGAGGAAGCGGGGGTGAGGGTGTTTGTTAGGACAGTACACAGCTGAGTGGTAAGAGAAGAGAAGATATTCTAGAACACAATGCTATGAACAAGATAGTTCCTATGGAGAACAGATGAGAGAGTATAATGAGTGTGAGAGCTTCTAACACTTTGTCAGACCACTACAAATCTCATCCCGGGGCCATATACTTTGAGTAACTACCTCTGCTGAAAGACAGATTGTGTGGTCCTTTTGAGAAGAACTTCTTTGAAGAAGTTCATTTCTCTGTAACTCCACACCAATATTTAGGCTACATCGCAACACTGACATAATTGCAATTCCCGCACACACACACACACACACACACACACACACACACACACACACACACACACACACACACGTGCGCGCGCGACACGGGCACACACACACACACACACACACACACACAAAAATATGCACAGGGTGTTAAGCATAATACTCAGCTAGCAGAAGGGAAGGGATCATGATTACCCAATCACACTCTGATCCAGCTGAATAACAATAATTTACTGATCCCTTTCAGTAGTCTGAGAGTGGTGGTGGTTGGCCCAGTCCCTCTGGACCAGGGTGTGAAACCCCCTCACTTTAACGACCACAAAGACTGGCGCAATTACTGCTGTTTATTGTCTCTACTCCACAAGCTTGCAGGAGGAAATGGCTTGTAAAATATGATTTGTTTTCAGAGGCTTACGGCATTTTGAAGCAGGGCTGTGATAATGAGGGCAGGTGATAAGTTTAACCATTGGACAGCGGAGTTCCCTTAGGTCCTTCTTTTAGTTTTTTGCATATTTTAAACTGATAATATCACTATATGTGCAAGTTAATACAAATCATACAATTCAGGAGCTCATTTTTCAATACACACATTATCCATTTCAGGAAGAAAATAAAACAGCAAAATGTTCATTATTCATAAAGTCTGTATGGCTCAATAATTAAAAGGTTTGAGTTCATACAACCACATCTGTCATTTGGCCACATTAAGCATCACGTTTTACAAACGGAGGACATCTCATAATGTCGTTACCAGACAATATGTGGCAGGCTGTGACAGGAAATGCACAAAAACGTACAATCCCCCAGTCAAGAACAGAGCACCACAAGTCACCAATCCCATGCCGTGGCGACGGTGGCATGCTCCCTCATTAATTAATCATGTTAGCATGTATTTGATCAATTCTGCATTTAGTTATTGTTTGAAGGAGTCAAGTAAATATGTATTATATAATACTATATATAAATGAAGACCCCACATCACACCTGGGGTTCTATAAAGACTCTGGCCCGGTACAGACAGCAGTAGAGATCCCTTGTTGCTTCCTATACATGCCACCCGGCATAAAAGGCAGTAAGTAAGTAATTATATATAATATATATAATATTTATAAACTAAACTACTGACTGCCATGCCAACAAAACTAAAGTAAAGGAATAAAGTTATCCAATTCCAGAGTAGCAGTTGAGGAAAGAAGAACAAATGACATCAACAAATGAATTCCCTGATGAGACACTAGACTAGATGAATGCTGAATGGGCTCCAACGAGATAAACACTGCTCATGGTTGATTTTAAACCCCTTTGACTGCTGGTGTCTGTGAGGAATTGAAAAATGAGAGCTGGTCTCTGACACCCATGGTGGTTATGCTGTCAGCATTCAAGGGTGCGTGAAAGGCCTGTAATACCATTTCCAAAGCTCTGTTTGCCCTTTACTCGTCCGTGGAACAGTTCAAAAGAACAATAAGCTTCCTACATTTGACGGACAAAAGAGATACATATGGAACGTTTTCAACATTTTGATGGGCTTGTGTATAGGGGACAGAATTGAAAGGAGAAGTCACGAAGCATTAAGTGACAATGAGCCATGCAATGCCATCTGAAAAGGGCACAAAGAGACAACAGTGGATGCCTGTTTTCAAATGTATAAATTCAATTTTCTTTTCAAATTTGCTTTCAAGTTAAAGGGACATGATGTAGCAATTCAAATGTACAATATCTATAATTGGCCTGTCTCCACATTGACAGGTCGTGCATGGTCAAATCTTTCTCCAACTAATCTGATTAGATCATATAATTCTATTATTTGCACTATATGTACAGTGAAAGGTTTCACATCATAAAATACTTTTTTTGTAAACCGAATATTGAGGCGAGCGAACAGTTCACTAGTGACTTGGGGTATATCAACAGGTTAGTTACAGCATAATAAAAGCCACGGCTACCTTGTCAAGACTGCTGGTCTTTAAGCGTTTAAACCGGGCTTTATTTTATAAGTTTCCACGCCAACTTAACAAGGACAGATGCTGAGGCAGACGTTTGTAGACTTTAGTTTATAGTGAGCTCACCAATAAAAATAATCCGGCCACTTATGGGGAACGGACGTGTGGGACTGCATAACTTAGATTTATTTACGTTACTGTGCATTAAGCTGCCGGTTAACATTCTCTAGGAACCGACCAAATGATGTCACTGTTTTGTTGCGGTTCGTAAAGCCCCATGCTCCCCATGTGTTAAACGAATTATGTCCCAACTGAAATTCAACCTCCTGGGAGGGTTTCCCAAAAACCTCCCATTTTTGCAGGAACACCGAGGAACATGCATATAAGCCAATCACACCAACAGTGCTGGCTGTCAAATGAAAATGTGGCACTTGTCATTGTTTTTATTAAGCGTTCAGACATTATTTTCAATTTAACAGCCAATATGGAATTAGTGTCCCCTAAACGTAAAACAGGTTATGGGGTGGGGGGGGGGGGCGTAATTTAAACACGTAATTTAATTGTTATTTTGCGGTTTAATTTCTTTCTTTTTTCTGTTTTGTGATGTCATAGCCATATTTTACCAAGGTGTCATCATCATCCATATTAGGTGTGGAAAAACCTCTCAAGCCGTTTCACGCGGACCGTTTTGTTTTGTTTTTTAAATCGCACGACGCTTTTTACTAGTGACACAAACCAAATGTACGCATGATGCCGTGTAGAAAACTGCAGCCTGTCCATTCCAGCCAGACATTACCCAGCCAACGTCTGTGCGCATCGATGGACATCTGTGGGACACTTACGTGTGGAGTAGCTCTGCACGCCGGGAACGGACAGCATGAAGATCACCAAGCAGGTCTCCAACACGACCTTCATTTTCCCCTCAGCAAGTTTGTCTTGGTTTTCCGTCCCGTTTTTCTTACGTTCTCTCCCCTTGACGCGTCGATCCTGTGTATTTTGAATTACGCACGGTTCTGGCAGAGGAAGAACTGCACGGGTTCAAGTTGACTGCTCCGAAGTTCAATATGCTTCTGTTAACAAGACAACTCTCCGGCGCAAAGGAGCACGCTAGAGGCTTCAGGCACACTTCGTAAGCCCACGGCCCAAGACGTCCAAAATCAAGGTAAATTGCTGAACATAGAATACGTCCCGTTATGGAGTCTTTTCCCTTAATGCTTCCTCTGCTAAAACACACACAAGTTCATACTTTTTAGGCCCCTCCCCTCTCTCTTCCCACACAGTCGCCAGTCATTTCCCCCTCTCTCTCTTTCCGTCCTTCCCTTTTTCTTTTTTCAGTCTCTCTCCCCCTTCCAGTGATGGGTAGAAGAGTCACATTCATTCACTTTCACTGAATCATTCTCTCTCTCTCTCTCTCTGTCTTCCTGACTTTCCATGTTTCTGACTTTCTGTGTCTAGGACGGACTAGGAGGCTGTTGAGTCACTGTTTTTACAGGAAAGGTCATCAGATGTATCTCTCTCTCTCTCTCTCTCTCTCTCTCTCTCTCTCTCTCTCTCTCTCTCTCTCTCTCTCTCTCTCTCTCTCTCTCTCTCTCTCTCTCTGTGTGTGTGTGTGTGTGTGTGAGACACACACTCTTGTTTCACACAGGGAAGCCTCTTTGAACCCCAGCAGTAGTACTATGTATGTTGTTTCCTGTTTCAATCATGTTTGTTTTGACGCACAGATGATGGATGGTGGCAGGCCTGTATTGTGGTGTATTGAGTAACACATGTAGCCTTGGGCCTGGGAAATAACACTGTACACATTAGCATAATAGGCCTATCCACTGAATTCTGAAACCCTTACCCACCCTGGCATACAGCATAGTGACCACCTCACCTTCCTTTTAATATAAGTAAACTGCAATACTTTCCAAAAAATACGGAGACAGAGAGTCGTTACTGCCTGGCATGTTTAACTTTTATGGTGAGTGACTGCATATGTATTTATATAATTTTATTGTAACAGCTTTATCCCACATATCACATGGACGGAGTGGAATTGTTATATTAAGTTATTCTGAATTTATGTGCAGGTAATCTCTTTATTTATTTATTTTTGGACAATGGGTTCCGAGATTGTGTGCAAGGTGATGGAGTCTGTATAAACAGTGTAATTACACATTTTGTATAGAACCGTCATTATTTCACACATAACCCTAAAATGACATTAATTTGCTGTATAAATCCCAAAATACCTTTAACCATTTATGTCCTGACCTACATATCTCGGAGGTCGAGACTCAAAAGAAAAGAGAGATTAGATTTTTTACTTGAGTCGTGACTCGTGACCCATACAAATTTGTCTGTAATCCACAACTGGGTTCTGGCCCACTGTTTGGGAAACAGTGAGATAGCTTCTCTACAAGTTCACAACACAAGCTTGTAGATCTGCAATTTTTGCTATTTAAAAAAAACGACAAAAGGATTAATGTGGTTGAATCATGAAGAAAACTATTACAGAAGTCTTAGAATAAGCGATGCCCTTGGGCCAAGGCTTGGTATCAGCTGAGAGAGGTAGGAAGTAGGCACCTTGTCCATGGAAATCCTCTGACTCATGCGAGATTCACCCAACCTGTCATCACTCACTTAAAACAGACCCTGAAGACAAGTCGACTGCGTGGAAGGGAAGGTGGGGTGGGGGTGGGGGTGTTGGGTTGGGGCGGTGAAGACAGACAGGCAGGCAGGGTGACGAAACACAATCACATTATGTCACATTGGGATTAAGAAGTCCACATCAGGGGTCTCGGCGTCCGCCTAGAGAACAAAAACCCTGTTCATGTTTATCATTTAAATGGGCACTGTGACTAATGTTTGACTAATGGTAGCCGCAGACACACACAAGTTAGCCCTACTGGTCGTCCTTTGGTCGGGGGCCAGTGGTGAATCAGCAGGGCCAGTGAGGCTATGAATGTTATAGTTGTCAACCTACGGATCCCTGCAGACACTGGCCCTACAATGTCCCCCTTTCTGCCTCGTCAGAGGGGGCCCTTGTTCGTCGCCCACTTACCGCTCAGACCACGGCAGCTATGTCCAGTAAATGTGAAAAGAAATTTGTGACGGGGCTCAGACATTGTGTCACTTTCCGGTCAGTAGCTGCTCTGATGCCGTTCAGGCTGCCGTAGCTAGTATAGTTGATCTTTGATGGGCGCTCGTCATCACATTCACAGGGGGGGCTCAAGGGGGGGGGGGGGGGGGGGGCTTTAGCCCCCTCTGGTGGAGGCTTAGCCCCCCCCCCCCCCCCCCCCCCCCCCCCAAAAAAAACAACCCCAATTAATTTACTTCTATGTAAACCAAGAGGGGTCCGTATGCTTTTCCGGTCCAACATACGGAAAACGACCGGATTAAGGTTGATGAACATGCGTTAAGGTTGGCGAACATGCGCTGCTCCGTGCTTGCGGTTATGGTTAGGTTAGGGTTTGAGCCTAGGTTGTCCTTGTCGGACCAATGACTGCAGCACCCCCATAGCACCCTCGCCCCTCGGTCGCAATTTTCTGGAGCCGTCGCTGCATATTCACACTGTCAGTGAAAATGTTGTGTCACACAATCACATGCACACACACCATATAAGAATTTGACACACTTTTCCGAACACATAATTAAGCACAAGCTTGCACATTCATTCTTTTGTCACTCATATTCGTACCCAAGCTCACACACGCATAACATAGTTTTTACATCATAGACTGAAAGATGGACAGTGAGTGATGATGAGGGTGGGAAAATAAGTGAGTGCGATGACGAGAAAATTAGAGAGAGAATATGGCAAGAGACAGCGGGAGCGGGTGCGCTGCTAAATCCTGAGTGTTAATTTATCCCATATAGCATAAAGATAGTTCATTTTTACACTCAGAGTTCCAAATGACCCTCAGGATTTTCCAGTGTGGTCGGAGCAGATGCTGTAGTAGAGGGATGAAAAAGATGTTTCCACCCTGTAATAATGTCAGTCATGGGGGAACAATAGGCTTAAATCTCTTTAGTTACAACCACAATGTGGGAATGCATGCTGGGTGTAAACCAATGGCATATGTCTGACACCAGTGGATGTATGTGTCTCAGTGGTGAGTGGAACCCATGGCGGTAACTTGACTTTCAGCACTCCACCACAGCCTGAGCTCAAACCGCAATTCAGTCTGCCACCTGAGAAGGATCTGGTTCACGTGGCGGAGTAGGAATATTTCAACTAGGGCATGAGTTTATGCTAAAAGGGGGGGGGGGGGTGTTATTATACGATGCAATATAATCACATTACATCAGCTTTGTGAGACTTCAGTCCATGCAGTAGCCAGAAACTAAAATCTACATCTTCTACTAACATTCCCTGGGAACACGTTCTCTCTGCTTAAACGCTCCTACTTCATAGTGTAGACCCCACCCGCACCGGTCTATAGGCTACTTAAGGCCCCATTCTTTTTCCGATCTACACCAAATCTGTTTGCCGAACATTTTTGAACTAAGATCACAGCGTGTCGCGACATGGCTTGTATTGGCTATTTTTGCAGAATGTTCCCTTTGCCTCAGCTCATTCCACTGTTTACCTATCAGAAGGTTTATAATTTCATAACTTTGTGTTATCAATAATAATAATAACTTAATTGCTATGGCGTGGGAGGGGCTGAGCCGTCCAGAAGAGTCTGTCTGTGGGTGCGTGCGGGCATGCGTGTGTCCAGGGCTTACAGTACAAACTACTGGACCGTCACT
>NC_139718.1:23856459-23886459 GCF_964188405.1 Protomyctophum parallelum | reverse complement strand
TGATACTAAAGCCTCATTTTATATGTCGCCTAAAACAACTTTAGTTGAAAAGGTTATTTTAGGTGAGATTTATGCATAAATTAGACTAGAATTAGAAAGTCGAACTAAGATTATAACTCAGTTACTCAGTAGCCTTCTGGGAAGTTCCAAATGCACAAGAATTTAGTGAACATTGCCTTGGGTTCCTTAAGTATTATTATAAATATATAGGCTGTTAATCTACCCCGGATTTGAACCCTGCAGGTCTGTTGCACTGTGCTGAGAATTTGACCACTGAGCAGAGCCTGCCTGTTTGTTCTTGGGAGATTATTTGACCACCTCTATTTTGACCATCAGGGAGGACAAATACAACCATCTCAATTGTATAATTTACAAGCTATTAACATACTCTCCCATATAGATTGTAGAAAATAAGGTTTTATTAAATTTATTTTTTCTTTTTCCCCCCCTCATATGATATGATATGATATAGTAGGCCTACTTTTATTGTCAGTTCACACTGAAATGTGTCTTGCGGCACAGCAGCCATGTATGCAGAACAGCCATGTATGTAATTCTACTAACAAGGCTCTTCAACGCTATCTGGTCTGGTATGCCAGGGCAGCTGATGCCCTACTGCCCTAGTGGGCTGCCAATGATGCAACCAAAACAATTGCAAACCATGCTAGATATGTTTGGAGAACAGGTGGGCGCGGTTGGCCACTTACACTGTGAAATAATAACAATGTCTGCATGCCAGCCAGGCAGTTTAAACAATCACAGGGACATATTTTAAATGGCCTATACTTCCCTAATATCCTGATGCAGCAAACTCGGTCCCCACCCACTGAGAACTGAAACAATTGCAAAGGTATTTATTGCAACATTTCTGGATTGCAATGAAAGGTGCAGTTCAATGCATGTCACATCAACATTGAGTTTAAATATTTAGAATAATTGGTATGGACAAAATGGGTATATGAGCGAATGTACAGAAATGAAATGAAGTCATGCGTGAATGACAGACCATCCTCCCATTCTATTGAAAGGAAACTGTTGCATGCTGCCAACTGCATGGTGATTCATCAGTTTAGAATAAGGAAACGGGTAGGTCTGGCATTCCGCCCGTAACTATATATTTTCCCCATTATTCTAGAATGAAACTTAACCAGAAGCAGAACTGTCGAGGTCTCTTCTCTCCGCCGCTCCGCGGTTGATTTATTATGAGGGCGCATGTTGCTTCTTCTCAGACACATTAAATAACTTGAGTGTGTTCCACTGTTCCACTGGCCTGTCTGTCTGGACGGTTCACTTTGCGTTGGAGGAATGTTGAGAGTTGAGCGCTTGTCTTTTTTTGTCCCTCTGGAAGCTTATTTTCAGCACACGGGATTACCGATTTGCAGAGTCATCATGTATGTAGGCTACTATGATGTAGAATTTCTTCAGTAGCTGCCTGGTGTTGGTAGCCTATGTGAAAATCACCCGAGACGCAAGAAAGCGCGCAGCTTGCTTCGCTCGCACGGTCTTCATTGAGTCGGAAATACTGTGAGATGTGGAACGGATTCCTATTTTGTTTTATCTGTGGACTGTGACAGTATGTATACTGTATGTAACATAATGCCTGCAAGTGAGAGAGCGGACAAGATATCGCTTTAGATTGTGGCGATTGCGTCATCGGACAACCATGCGCAAAGTGGCTGCACTGACTTATTGATTGTTATAGGGGACAGTCACTCCTGCGATTTTGAATCGTCATTCGTCATCACACTACTGCACAGAACGTCCATTCAAGCGGTCTGACTTCATTTCTTTGAATGGTTAATTCAGGTGAGTCAATCGGCATTTTTACACGCGATGGCATTATTGCCTGTTTGAGAGTTTGAAAGTGCTTCAGGTCAGGTAAAAAACACAAGTTGAAAGAAAAAAAGTAGGCCTCTACTTTTTTTTGTTTCTTTTTTTTTTTAAGGAATTGAAACTTCAGTTGCACATTTCCCACCAGACTCAGAGCATTCATTTGGGTTATAGGGACTTTGATCGATCATGTGTTTATTTTGCACAGCGTCTGCTACCGAACAATCTGTTTTCCGTTTTTGATGGTTTGGTTATATAAGAGCAGAAGAGCTGCATACCGGTATTTATTATTGTGTCTCGGAGTCGGCACCATAACAACAAATATATGATTATCTTTTATTCAGAGAGTGAGTGAGTGGATGATGGATTTATACTAGCCTAAATGTTTCTGATGATCAGAAATCTGTTAAGGGCCTTATCCCCACTGTTTAATGTCCAGGTTAATACTCGTAAAATAATACAGAAGGATCCAGCTTGTAAATGTTATTTAGCTAAAATTAGCTCTATCTTCTGACCGCCTACTGTTGATTATTAGCAGGAGTTGCAAGCTACAAAGTCAAACCCCCATAATTCCTGATTTATGAGATCTTAAACTTCTTCTGGAGAAAATAAATAAATACTTTGTGTCTTCAGTGCACTTTGACCTTGATCAGCTGTGCAGCAGGGAGTTTAAAGCTCACTTGGCATACAAATTGTCAGTGCAGTTATTGGTTAATTCAGAGGATGCATAGTCATTACAACTCAGCACTTACCACACAGATAATATCCCTGACATGATTAACAAGATTATCTGAATTTTAGTCTCACTCACTAAAACCGCAGTTTTATTTGATCATTTGTAAATCTGCAGTGTAGGCTTTGTATATGTATGTAACCAATGGTCCATTTATATCCCTAGGGGCTTTATGAATGACTGACGACATTATCGTGCAAACCTGAACCTAGAATTAGGCCGGGGTTGACAGGTCAGACTGTGTTCTTCAATCTCACACAGCAGAAGTTAGTAAATGGTTAACTTGCCCTTTAGGCCAGTGGTTCTCAAAGTGGGGTCCGGGGACCCCCAGGAGTTCCAGGGGTCCCCAGCAAAATGTGTTAATACTTTATCCATATTTTATACTATTAAAAATAGCAGATACACAAGCTCATAGTGTGGCACAAAATGACGCACTGTGAGCTTGTACTTCTGCTTTTTTAGATTTTTGTATTTATTTATCTTGAAAGTTTGGTTTGGATTGAAACATTTTGAATAATGTTTTGACACAAATCTTCTGGGGCCCACTGGGACACAATATTTTCAGATGGGGGTCCGGGGCCAAATTGCCTACACAACAATTTGAGGGTCCTTGACGTGAAAAAGTTTGAGAACCACTGCTTTAGGCTGAATGGTGTAACTTCACACACACACACACACACACACACACACACACACACACACACACACACACACACACACACACACACACACACACACACACACACACACACAGTCACACACACACACACACACACACACACACACACAGTCACACACACACACACACACACACACACACACACACACACACACACACACACACACACACACACACACACACACACACACACACACACACACACACGTGCCTGTCGGTTCCCAGAACCTTTCATAGACCTTTCATGATTCACATGTGAACATGATGCCGACATGTGTGGGTTATTCTGAGTTATGCTGAATTACTGTGAACAAAAGCCAAAACTCATTTATATCATTACCAAAATTAGGAAAAAACTAAATGCATGCAGTCGCTTATTAAAGCAGGATCTTAAATGGCCAGATATCCATTTATATTGCCTAAAATCGATATGCCAATTGTGTTCTTCCTTCTTCGCGGGTTAAGCTTGGCGGGAACCCCTTTTGGTGTTTTACCCCCTCAGGCCGGGAACCCATTTTGGTGTTCTATACAGTATGTACAGTATTCAAAAATATGATGCTGCTATATAAATATTTTGTTTTTTGTTTTTCAGAAAACTTAGGTCAGGATTTAGAAGCGTTTTTAGAATCGGCCCCAGGCGTAAATGGGTTAATAGTCATTGGCTGGCTAAAGACTGACAGGCCTGCAGGTCTCGGTTTATTTCAGATCTCAGTAAAAGTTAGATTTTTACACGTGCAGAGTTAGATTAACACCAGATTTCTTCTGTGCAGTATATGTATATATATTTACCGGTAGTTATGTGTATCTATTTTATATTTATAACACACACACACACACACACACACTCATCATTATAAGTAGTTCTCTATCCCCATGAAATGTTTACGTGATTATTTGCTGTTAACCCCCTTCCATAAAGCCTGGTCAGTGAGAGTAGCACGGGGCAATACGAGCAAACACAATGGCTCTTTATGGAAAACTGAGTGGCTCTACTGTATTAACTCCCCCTCCTCTTCTCTCTCTCACTCTCTCTTGTAGATCTGATCTATACATATGTGTGTGTGTGTGTGTGTGTGTGTGTGTGTGTGTGTGTGTGTGTGTGTGTGTATATATTAGGGCTGTCAAAGTTAACGCACTATTAACTAGTTAACTCACAATCCTTTTAACGGCACCATTTTTTTTAACACGCGATTAACGCACTGTTAAAGTTTGACAGAATGGTTGAGAGATGCATGGCAATTTTACACTGAAGAGTTGAATAATTGTTAAACAGCTGCATTACTTAAGTTAATTTAAGTCTACACAATTAGAAAACTTAGAAAACATGTTATTTTGATCAACATGGCCTGTTATCTCTCGTAATGGTACCATTGGCCAACATCAATACAGTTCTTTAGTTTGGGTCTGGAAGGCTAAATGTCATCAAATGGTGGTCCGTGGCTCAAATGCAGAATAAATAATGGACCTTGATATGAAAAATCAATCAATTTAAGGTATATTTAGAACGGATAAAAAATATGCGATTCATTTGCGATTAATCACAATTAACTATGGACAATCATGCGATTAATCAGATTAAATATTTTAATCGATTGACAGCCCTAATATATATATATACACACACACACACACACACACACACACACACACACACACACACACACACACACACACACACACACACACACATACATTGGTGTCACACACCAAGATTGTAGATTATCCATTTACACCTGCTTCCCTCTCATTCTGTATTTTATTTGATTCTCTCTCTCTCTCTCTCTCTCTCTCTGGGTCATATGTGTGCTGTAGAGTAATCTGTGCCAAACTCTAACTGAAATTCCAGGTTATGCAGACAATAACACAAAATAAATGAATGAATGTATGATATACAGTATACACTACAGTACCGACCGTTTCATAGCTGGTATATCCATATCAGGGCTCTAGTTTCCTAAGTGACTGTTTGTTTATCTCTCTATACTTTCTTTCTCTTTGTCAGCTCAGGTACATGGCATTTACACTTCAACAACTCCCATTGAGCCAATTTACAGCTAGATACTGTATTGTGTAGAACTTCAAAGCCAACGTAGTAGCCTTGAGGAAGACACGACTTTCCCCCGACCTCTTCATCATAACTTCATTTGTTCTGCTTCAATTATTGCAGCAAGTGATAGACTTTGGAATGTGAAGTGGGTGTTTGTAGGATACAGAAATACTCGTGCTTATAGACAGTGACTCAGACAGTGTCTCATCACGTGACGGCCTGCTGTCTTAGATGTTTTTTCTTTAGTCAAGTTGGCAGATCAGACAGCTTCCGCACATGACTGAGATGGGCTTGAAGAAATCTGGACTGGAGCATAACTTGACATAATAAATCTCGAGTACGTAGGAAGTTGTTTTTAATATTACTTCAAAGAGCAGAAGGGAGCCATTTGAAGTGAATGGAGCTTAGCCACATCATGAAGCCTATAGCGTCGCTGTTCTGGGGTGAATCTCCTGTGAAAATCTCCCGCACAGATCTACAAGCTCACAAAGCGTCGCCGCCACATTGTGCCGCGTTATGACCTTGTAGATTGTATACATTTGTCAAAAATATTTGTTAGTAAATACGATTTTAAATGGTTAATAAAACTTTGTTTTGATCAGGTGATATTTTGGTTTGGAATGTCTTTTTTTATTTATACCCCAAAAATGTATATACTATTTTCAGCAAGCAACGCTGCTATACTATGGACTATAAATTAGACTTTAGTTAGATAGTATGTTTTTGTTTATCAGCCTGTTGCTCTCAGGCTGCACGCTCACAGTCATTCTCCTATGACTCACACTGGGAGTGTAATTGCTATAAGGCTTGTGTTTGTTTCCGTTGGCTATTAGAAGAATGAGCTATTGCTTTGGCTGGATCTAATCGATTTGATGTTACAATCAATAGGCAAGTTGTTGTTTTGGGGTTTTATTTTTCAGACAATTCAATTTTTCTTTTACAGTTTTTCACGATTGTTAACACACGTTTTTCACAACCTAACGGCATTCTCAAAACTGCACACACAAAATGCTAATCCCTGACACTTGTGTTTTCATTTGGTACACACAGCCATATTTTCAAATGACACACATTCATTAAGTACACACAACTAAGCATTTGCTGCACACTGCCAAGCATGCACAGCACAATGAAGTGCAACATTTAAAACACAATCATAGAAATGGAACACACATGAATGACTGACTATGGAGAATATCTCCTTTTGTAAAATGACTCCGTGTAGGCCTACTTTTTCATAGTCAACATAAAACTAAAACTAAATATACAGCCAAAAAAAGTTTTATTTATTTATTTTTATTTTTACATTACTGTAAACCGACCTGCTCAAACCTGATCAAACTGCTCAAAATGCCCCCCCTTGGCCCCTTCCCAAACAATACTGTAATTTACAGTATAGGCATCATGCCCCTGGTGTGACCCGGCTCTGTGGGTTGTGTCATATACCTTCTACCTTACTGTAAGCTGAAAATAACTCTTCAATAGGATTCAGGAAAGGAGAATAAGGTGAAAAAATGTGGGTGGTCCTGGAACCAATCACGCACTTGAGCAGCCCGGTGGAAGCTCACATTGTCCCAGATGACAATGTAGTCGATTCACTGTGGGTCATCTATGTGGTCAGGTGTTACCAACACATTGATTCACTGTGGGTCATCTATGTGGTCAGGTGTTACCAACACATTGATTCACTGTGGGTCATCTATGTGGTCAGGTGTTACCAACACATTGATTCACTGTGGGTCATCTATGTGGTCAGGTGTTACCAACACATTGATTCACTGTGGGTCATCTATGTGGTCAGGTGTTACCAACACATTGATTCACTGTGGGTCATCTATGTGGTCAGGTGTTACCAACACATTGATTCACTGTGGGTCATCTATGTGGTCAGGTGTTACCAACACATTGATTCACTGTGGGTCATCTATGTGGTCAGGTGTTACCAACACATTGATTCACTGTGGGTCATCTATGTGGTCAGGTGTTACCGACACATTGAGTCACTGTGGGTCATCTATGTGGTCAGGTGTTACCAACACATTGATTCACTGTGGGTCATCTATGTGGTCAGGTGTTACCAACACATTGATTCACTGTGGGTCATCTATGTGGTCAGGTGTTACCGACACATTGATTCACTGTGGGTCATCTATGTGGTCAGGTGTTACCGACACATTGATTCACTGTGGGTCATCTATGTGGTCAGGTGTTACCGACACATTGATTCACTGTGGGTCATCTACATATGTGGTCAGGTGTTACCGACACATTGATTCACTGTGGGTCATCTATGTGGTCAGGTGTTACCAACAAATTGCTCAACAGACCTGAATGTTTAGATATTAGAATAATTGTGTGTTGTAGGTTGATGCTTTGAGATTTTACGTGATAAGTGTGTGCCACAACTGAACAGTGTTGGAAGGTGATGTGTAATTGACATCAGAGTGTAAAGAAGTAAAGTCAGAGTCTAATGCAGATAAGGGAGAGTGATGTAGTGCAAATTAGGTTAATTAAGTGAAGGTTGTGCAAATTGTGCCAAATTTCCGATTGTTGTGTGTTAACAATCTTTGCCGTGATTAAAGCTAATACTCAAGTCAGGCAATATTGAGATTTAGTTTTATATCCATTCCATTGTATGCTGCATCATTGTCATGACATAGGTCTGTGTGTCAGAGAATGTACCATTTGTATATGGAAAAATCAGGCACTTTAAGAAAGAAATAGAACATTTTGTCTGGAAGGTTCCTCCATGTGTCAAAACAGACTCTATTAGGCCACAGGCAAAATCTAATCATTTTCATTGCATGGTGATTTCTGCAGAGAAACATAAGTGCACACATTGGAAAACAATTTTGAGGTCAACTCGGTTTCAATTAATTTAAAATGTTAACTACAATTAAAGTAATAATGTCTCTGAACTATGCTGTTGAACTATGCTGAGCCACGCTGGAAACATTATGGGTTGAACTACTTTAACAATTACAATTGCAATGTATGCATTTAGCAGAAGTGTGACAATTGGGAATCAGAGTGAGCATGGACCTTAGAGTCAACACACATCTGTCTGAGGAACTGAACCACTGAGGAACTGAAACTTTGAAGTGTGTCATGCCTAGTCATGCACTCTAGGCGAAATGAACATATAAACATACATACAGGTTCTGGATATGTTTTTTCATGCAACTAAAAGGTTCTGTCTTTCTTTCTTACAGCCCTATTCGCCCCATTTCTTTCTTGAAGAAACATCACACAAGATTAACCAAACTCAAGAGAAACCTCCAATTGGACCTGTGACTGTTCTCCTTCCCTGGATATATAACCTGCAGAGGAGAAATGCAGATGACAATTAACTGACCATGAGTTTAAATTCAAACTGTCATGTTTGAACCTGGATCTGTGACTGCGGAGAAATTGTTGATTTCACAGTCAATGTGAAAGTATATTTGTATTTGTGCAGATGAACACAGGAGCTGCACTCTTTTATGCATCAACTGACATTTGCTAAGCTCAGGCACCGTGATCTTTCCCTCAGGAGTATTTCTGTGAATGATTAGCTGTGGTTTGGTCACACATGGCTCAGGGTATCAGTATCATTGCATTGTCAACATGCCTGTTTACAGGTTCCCACACCTCTCAGGAATTATATCAACTAAATGGATGTACTGTAGACTACATATTGTAACAAATTGAACAAAAAATGGAGGAACTTGGATCATCATCTCTGGAGCCTTTATTCTTATGAAACTTGACAAAGTTCTGAGGGATTTCCTCCATTTGTCTAAAGAGATTGACCCCAATGGGGTAAGCACTCGATACTATAAATATACAGATCAAGAAGTAAGAATCCCTCACAGAAATTTGTGGAGGCCCCTCCTCCTCCAGGGGATGCATTGCCCTATCAGGAAGAAGCGCCCCACGCGGGATGCCGATTTTTCAGCTATTGTGGTGCCGTCCATGCGTGGGTCTGGCTACCTGGATTACACAATCGAGACCCATGCTTCCCGAGCTCTGAGGGAAATGGATGAGTTCAGACGTCATGGGATGCTGTGTGACTTGATACTGCAGGTCACATACAAGGAGAAGACTGTAGACTTTAAGGTGAGAGAACCACTGAACATAATGGTAGTTAACTAGTTGATTAAATAGAGTGTTGTGTTTTACACTTTTACTTTACAGTACTTAAATCCTATTCATCCACCACCAGTGTTATGGCATGTTACCTTTCACCTTGCTTTATGAGTTTTTTTTGTTTTGTTTTATGAAGAAGGTAGTGCACGCACATCCGTAGCCCAGGTGCAAGACAAGCTGAAATATTAAAAAGAACAATAGGGTCTGCACACTATTGATGCTGATGAGGTCCTCTGAATAAAACAAATAAAACTGGTGATCACCAGTGTGCAAACTCTATTCTTCACGTTGTTTTGTACCCACACGAACCCTAGAGTGACACTAACAGTGGCAATTTCTAGGCATGTCAATAGATATACAGTAGATATTTGAGTGAAGAACCTTGGGAATCTCTGTCAATGAAGTATTCATTTTACGTGGTTAAAGGAAAATTGGAAACTGAAAATGGGGACTTATTGACTTACTGCATTACCGCTTAATAGGCGATCATTCAGTGAAAATAGCAGCTCTATAAGGTCACAGGAATTGTAGATTTTCTACAGTGATGTGGTGAAGAGATTTGGTATAGAGGGACTTTTTTGAGGGCCAAAGATAGAACCTGGTCAACAAAGTACTAACTAGGCTTAAAGTGATTTAAGGTGCCAACTCAAAATAGTATCAGTCAAGTACTGTGCTGTATACAGATTTAGGGACATTTAGGGACATTACATATTACAACTTATTTTAAGGGTTAAAAAGTTATTTGTAAGGTAGAGTATGGTCGAATATGTTAACAGAATATAACTAGTACAAATGCAGTGGTTTGTAGGTGGTGTCCCTACTCTTCCATTGTGAAATATAGACCCTGCATGGGGTCAGGTAGGATGGTAGTGAAGTACAGTAGTACTGCATGGAGCTCATAAGTGCTCATAAGTTCCCTGGCCAAGCGGAGTATTAGAATTGCGGGCCGAGTTCAAATCCCAGGTAGGACAGGAAGGTTACTTATTTCAGCGTTAACTTTAACACTTTGCCAGCTTAATCTAATATTTCCTTTCAATACTACTGAGTATTCAGAGTAAAATGATCACAGGAGTGTATACTTTTACGTTACTGCTCTGCTGACTATTTTCCAAAGCATACATGTCTTTTATATACAGTTGAGTATTTGAATGTGTTTTTCCGACAGTAAAGGAAGACATTATTTTCTGTTAATTTAAATACAAAATTAAGACATTGAAATCAACTTGCAGAAACATTTTAGGGATCAAAGTTACACTATTGGTGTGTGGTTAAGCAGTTGAAAGTGTGGGTTGATTTGATAATTCTAGCTAATTCAAATTCAAATTGAGTAATATTTGACCAGGAGTATCTATACTTTGACTCAAGTTCTGGGGTTGAGCACTTTGTCCACAGCTGGACATGCTAGTAGTATGCCATCTCCTTTTTCCACTATAGTATATCGATCTATCTATTAAACAATATTAAAGCAGAACTGGCCAATTGAAGAACAAAGGCAAAAGAAAAAGGGGGTGTGCTTGCTTATACCTCTGCCCTCCCCACCTTCAGGTGCACAAGGTGGTGCTGGCCTCCTGTAGATATATTATACCTCTGCCCTCCTCACCTTCAGGTGCACAAGGTGGTGCTGGCCTCCTGTAGATATATTATACCTCTGCCCTCCTCACCTTCAGGTGCACAAGGTGGTGCTGGCCTCCTGTAGATATATTATACCTCTGCCCTCCCCACCTTCAGGTGCACAAGGTGGTGCTGGCCTCCTGTAGCCCCTACTTCAGAGCCATGTTCACCAGCAGCTTTAGGGAGTGCCATGCCTCAGAGGTAACCCTGCGCGACGTCTGCCCCCTGGTGGTGGGAAGGCTCATCGACTTTGCCTACACATCCCGCATAACTGTGGGAGAGGAGTGTGTGCTGCACGTTCTTCTGGCAGCCATGAGGTGAGACCAGCAGACCCGCAGACAGAGTTCTCTAAAACAGTGGTTCTCAAACATGCCACAAGTTGATATGTATTTGGCCGTAAACTAAACTCCCATCTGAAAATATAGGTAGACATCCTGTAAAAGCTAATACTCTGGAGTGGACCCTTTATTTCGGAGGGGCGCTAGCCCCTCCTATGTCCAGCTTTGAGGGTTTATGTAAACACAAACATTGTGTTAACACAAACATTGAAGACGAACATGAGGACGCAAATTGTGATTAGCCGGAATTAGATGATGTATGATGATAAGAGCGCCCCTCACTTCACATGGGTGTGATTTTATATTTAGACCTACATGTTTATAAACGATCTTGTCTATAGGGAGTCTAGTGAATTGAGTGCATGATTCTGTATCTCCCACCAGGTATCAGGTGGAAGATGTGGCCAAGGCCTGCTGTGACTTCCTCCTCAAGCACCTGGAGCCAGACAACGTCATTGGCATCGCCCGCTTCGCAGAGGAGATTGGCTGCACGGAGCTGCACCAGCGAAGCCGAGAGTACATCAATACACACTTCAATGAGGTAGTGTGCAAGGATAGTAAGCACGCATGTACATACACACACACACACACACACACACACACACACACACACACACACACACACACACACACACACATTCAAACACAACGAAGACAAATCTCAAATTTTGTGCAAATAATCACTTTTGTGGTATTCTCCCCTCAACCTATCTCTTATTTTATTCAGTCTCATTGACAGCCGTCCACTCCTCCTCAACTTTGCTCTCTCTCTCTCTTTCTCTCTCTCTCATGTGATGTTACATGCACGGCTTGCACACACACACACACACACACACACACACACACACACACACACACACACAAAGCATTTTAACCAGTGAGTAGTAAGTGTTCATTTAATAATAATAATAATAATAATACAACTTTATTTGTACTAGAGTAGTGCCCGTGGGGCCTCTACGGTGGTGCCCGTTGGCCACTGGTCTACTTGGAATGATATTACTTGGAATGACTTGATATTATGTCTGTGTCCCCTTTATGCCCGACGTTAAAATAATGTCCGATTTCTGTATATCTCTCTGTGTCACTCATGCCCAAATATGGAGTGTTGGAATGTCAGAACAGGCCAGCCTATGGAGTTCTGTGTCAGGCAGAGCCATGGTGTCAGGCATGGAGTGTTGTGAGGTCAGAACAGGCCAGCTCCATACTGTATATGGACCCTGGGCAGGGGCCCGGTCCAGAGCCCGGGCAGAGGCCTTTTGGGGGCGGTTCTGGACAACTGTGGGTCCGACCAACTCGACCCCTGTGGTGGTGTGGAACGAGTGTGTCGAATTTGAAGTCGGTGGGGGTAACGGTTCCCAAATTACGTGGATTACAAACGTACAGACGTACACACTTGGTGCATTTATAGTTAGATAGCACCTTTCATGACATGAAATGCAGCTCAAAGTGCTTTGCAGAGCAATAGCAAAGGCATAAAACAACATTAACATAATAGCAGTAATGCAATACAGTAAGGGCATGAATAACTAAGGATTTTAAAAGCCCAACTAAAAGCAAGTGTGTAGAAGTATGTCTTGAGCTATGCATTAGAAATGTCTACAGAGGCTGCCTAGGTATAGTGGGAGTTTGTTCCACGCCGTCGGCCTTTAGAAGCAGAAAGCTGCTTCACTGTGTTCTTTAGTTGCCATTTTTCGGCACATCGAGCAGGCCAGCAGTGGAGGACCTGCTCTAGGCAGTCATGTAGGTAGGAAGGCGAGACGATTGAGAGCTGACTCTGAGGTGTACATTTCCCAAATCGACTACTAGTGTTTACACCCTCAAAAGTAATTAAACTTTAATTTAAGGCCCAGGCCGTAGTGTAACGGTCTGGGCACCAGACTGGTAATCCAGTCGCAGTGTGCCGCGGGTTCGACTCCCGGACCCGACACGGCCTTTACTGCATGTCTTCCCCCATCTCTCTCCCGTTTCCTGTCAGCCTACTGTCTGTCCCTTCAAAAATCAATAAAAGGCGTAAGCCGCAAAAAAAAAAAAAAAAAAACTTTAATTTAACATTGAGGATTTTACCATGTACTGTACTATGTCTTTGTTTTCCTCACTGCCTCCTTTTCGTCATGCATCCTAAGGTGACCAAAGTGGAGGAATTCTTCAGTCTCACTCACTGCCAGTTGCTGGAACTCATCAGCCAGGACAGCCTCCAAGTTCTTTGTGAGTCTGAGGTTTGTAGCAGGAGTTTCAGCAGTGGCATCTATTTCAACCATATCTTAAAGCAGTGCTTCTCAAAATACTTCATGTCAAGGATCCCCAAATGTATTTGCACTTCGGACCCCATCTGAAAATATATTTATATTTTATAAGCTAACAACGTATTGTGATGTGCGTTGTGACTATGCTATATTAACTAATTTTCCCCTGAAACCCCCTCAAGTTCCCTTATATGTTATAAAACAAATAGTTTTGGGGTGTTTTGGTGTGTGAATGTGTGTGTGTGAATGGTCAATGCAATGCACATTGTAGCATGCACTGGATGAAGGCACGGATTAAATGCATTTACCATTTTAATATTTTTTCTTAATGTGCCTGTCATCCATGTTAATGTTGTCTTCCTCTTTTCAAGGAAGTTATAGAATGTTGAATTGCAAATCACAAAAAGAGAAAAGTGACAAAAATAGAATACACATGTTTTACTGGCAGGCTTTTAATCAGACAACTTATAGAACTTATTACTGCCAATTTTAATTTCACTGTTGTTTTGTATGTCATCCACAGTAGCCCATTAATTTCATGTCATGACACTTATTGCTTCTCCAATTGGGTAATTTTATTATTGTTCTATTGTCTGTATAGCAGTTAAAGTTTTATCGCTCTATTATTTCTAAGCATCTCATTCTCCTGCTACAATGATTTAATTTACCCTTGGGATAAATTGAGTTAATCATATAATGATGTTCTATACTTACTCTGAATAAGAGAAGCAGCTAAATGCCTAAAACATAAAGAGTAACTCTCTTATAGAAAAGGTTTAGACCTGGTCAAAATAATTATAGTTAAATTATTACGTTTTATAGTGTTCTTCCTAATAAACTTTACACTGGATTTCAAGGAATGTATACACTAACTTTTAACAGTACTTATATAGCATGGTAGTCCCACCCATTTGTTGTAGTTAAAGCTAAGACTTCATATAATTACACAGTGTGAAATACTGTGTAATATTCTGTATTGGTGGCAGGTGTATAAGGCCTGCACAGACTGGGTTCGCTGGGATGTGGAGGGCAGAGCCCAGTACCTACATGCCCTCCTGAATGCCGTCCGAATCTATGCCCTGCCCCCTAAGTTCCTGAAGAACCAGCTTCTGTCCTGCCCCATTCTCAGCAAGGTACCACTCTCCACTCTCTATTGCCTACTTCCCTTTGCTTGAATACTTTATTGCCAAAATACTGATTAATTCACTCCTCACTGAATCTACTCACGCTGTGTCGCTTGCTCTTTCACTTACACGTTCATTCATCCATCCATTCATTCCTTTCCTGAAATCTGTAGGCAAACTCCTGTAAGGACTTCTTGTCTAAGATCTTCCAGGAGATGGCACTGAGGAAGCCCCTCCCTCCCCCACCACACCGTGGCAACCAGCTCATCTATGTGGCCGGAGGGTAGCAAGCATTTCTCTACAGTCTTATGTGTTAAAGTCATGTTTTTAGAATCGTAATGCTTTAATGGCCCGGTCCCTAGTTAAAAATGAAATACAATTGATTTGGTTTACGAATGTTAAGTTTAAGAATGCTATATATAATTATTTATTTTCCCTTCTTCAAACACATACTATGTATTCATTATAGTCATCTAATCACTGTTGTTTTTCTCCTGTCCAGTTATCGGCAACAATCATTATCAACAATGGAGGCCTATGATCCCAGGAGGAATTCCTGGTTGAAACTGACTGACATGGGGGCTCCCTGCAGTGGCTTGGGGGCCTGTGTGCTCTTTGGACTGCTTTACACGGTAGGAAAACTGACACTACAAATTTCATAGGTTTACAAATATAGTACAGATTGTTTGCTGTTCTGGATTGTGTGCTCTAAATCAGTGGATTACAATATACTGTTTGATACAGTAATGTAATACTAATATGATATGACACAACTTAATGTGACACCAGATCATAAACAGGGATCGGTTTTCATGGGTTGTGACTCTGAGTAAATTAGTCACAAAAATATACTATTTTTGAGCAGTGCCTCCGCTCCATTACGGAGCTATGTGTGTCTGTATGTCTGTCTCTGTGTCTGTGTGTCTGAGCACGGAAAGCTGCAACACCTAAAGTGGCCAGTAGAGTACAGCACAGAGTAAAGTGGCACAGAGTACACTACAGTACGAGCCCTGGGCCGTTCCTGGAGCTCTGGATGTTCCGGGGACCCCCACACGGACCCCCCAGGGGCCACCACACTGTCCCCCCAGGGGCCCCCACACGGACCCCCCAGGGGCCCCCAGGGAACACCACACTGACCCCCCAGGGGCCCCCACACGGACACCCCAGGGGCCCCCACACGGACCCCCCAGGGGCCCACACGGACCCCCCAGGACCCCCACACGGACCCCCCAGGGACCCCCAGGGACCCCCCAGGGACCACCACACTGACCCCCCAGGGGCCCCCACACGGACCCCCCTAGGGCCCCACACGGACCCCCCAGGGGCCCCACACGGACCCCCCCAGGACCCCCACACGGACCCCCCAGGGACCACCACACTGACCCCCCAGGGGCCCCCACACGGACCCCCCTAGGGCCCCACACGGACCCCCCAGGGGCCCCCACACGGACCCCCACACGGACCCCCCAGGGACCCCCACACGGACCCCCCAGGGACCACCACACTGACCCCCCAGGGGCCCCCACACGGACCCCCCTAGGGCCCCACACGGACCCCCCAGGGGCCCCACACGGACCCCCCCAGGACCCCCACACGGACCCCCCCAGGACCCCCACACGGACCCCCCAGGACCCCCACATGGACCCCCCTAGGACCCCCACACGGACCCCCCAGGGGCCCCCACACGGACGGCCCCCACATTGTAACTCATTTCTCGACCGTTTCGGACCCGCGGCATCTCGCCGAAACCGGGCCGGCACCCTGGGCGCATCCTGGGGGTCTGGATGTTACGGGACCCCTGCACAGTACACTACAATACCGTACAGAGCACAGACAGTAGAGTACAGTAACTATAACAATAAATGTATAGTTACACCGCTCAGTTCACAGAAGGTATGATTTTTGAAATACTGTGCACTTTGTGCAGCTTTAATGATTCATTCATAATGTCGTACTTTGTAAGTCTGGGTCCCAGGAGACACCACATTTCTCTTTTGAGTATCGAGCTGAAAAGGTTTGGGAATGTATGCAATACAAATATTGTTTTTTCTTCAGCCCCCGACCCCAAAATAATGCTGCCATTGACTCACGACCCCAACCTAACCCCAGAGGTGATTTTATGCACATAAGCGTACACATTTGGTGCCCATTTGTCCGCACTCCGCAGATGTAATTTATTAATGTAGAGGTTTTGTAACCATTATGGTTAAAATGTATTGTATTTTGTGCATTCTGCGTAAATGTTATGTATTTACCATTACCGGTATAACACAAAATAACATTTGCAAATGTCTAAATCGTTTACAAATCCATACTATACCAAGACTACAAATTCACTTCAATTCAAATTTCTGTCTCAGTAGGCATAGATGTAGTTCAATATTTCCGTCTGTTTGTGAACAGCCTATCTCCAGGCACCATTGAACGATTGTCGTGAAACTGCACTGCACACACACTCCCTGGATGCCAGAGCAAAACCTCTGCCCCCAATGTTGCTCTCAATCGGCCTGTTATAGCGCAGCCAGGAGGCAGATCTTTTCCAAACATCATGGAAATCGCTATACATAGTCATGTCAGATCTTTCATATCCCATCCTAATTGGCTAAGATTGTCATCCCAAGTTTGCAGGAGTGGTCGGTTTTGAACAAAATGCCTCAAATCATGAACGCAGCATGTGATTGCCGTGAAACCTTGCACGCACAAGCCAAGGAAGAAATGGCACAACAATAATTCACTGCTTTGTGGATTCCAGGTCGGGGGCAGAAACCTGTCAACCCCTGTCAACAACACAGAATCCAGTGCCCTGTGCTGCTACAATCCTATGACCAACCAGTGGAGCCAGCTCAGTTCCCTCAATGTCCCCAGAAACAGGGTGGGAGTTGGGGTGGTGGATGGCAACATTTACGCTGTGGGGGGTTCCCATGGCTCCACCCATCATAACACTGTGGAGAAGTGAGTACTTTTAGAAATGTTCCCTTAATTTAGTTTTTATGATTATTTTAATCATTATATTAAATTGTTGGACTCAGACCCAGGACATTGCAGTCATGGTACGTACAGGCATTTGGATTCTGTGCTGTTACAGGCTGTCGACTGGGATAAAAACATGACCACTTTATGACGAGGATGCTTTCGCATTCTAGTCCTTTTTAAACAAACCAAACCTCTTCAAAGTGAACCATTTAAAAGAGGACTCTCTAGTACGGTACCTCAGAAAGCCAGGAGAGCTGTCTAATAGCTCTGAATTGGGCTCATGGGTGTGAAAACGCACTAGGTGACAGGATGCCTTTTTATTTTTTATTTTCTTCTTTTTTTGTGTTCATTTTGTGATTTTGAGATCTGTTTCGCTTGAATGGAAGAGAAAAATGGTATTGCTTATTCATTGGACTTATATCACTGCCAAGTAATTATCCAGATATACACCTCAAGGTTATACCCAAAGTTCCTTTTTACTGCTCATGCATTAGCAATGATGTCAATGTAAGTAGGTGGCCAACTATCTTTACACACACACACACACACACACACACACACACACACACACACACACACACACACACACACACACACACACACACACACACACGTTTGATTTAGAGCAGTTGTATGGTTAATGACATGGTAGAGGCTAAATAAGTAGTTGCCATTCAACCTGAAGAGCACTCAGGGAGGTTGCAGGTAGTCCTCTTATCCTCATTAAAGTACATAGGGCTCTTTCAAAACATGCTGAGACATATGTCCCAGGAATGTCGATCCTGTAGGGAATGCCTTACATCTTGTCGCTGGGGAGCTAAAAGGGAGGAGATAATCTCCTAAAGAATGTTGTGTTAAGATTAATAATATAGTTTATGAAAATTCCTAACAAAAACATATCCAAGTGGAATGTACATATATTTGTGTGTTTCTTTTAACCACTTAAAGCCATTGAACTTTGTTGACCAGGGTGTCCCAGGGCTCTATACTTGGTGCCCTTCTTTTTAAGTGGTGCAACCACTTCCTTACGCAGCTTTGTGTGTCTGTGGGTGGCTGGCTGGCTGGGTCTGAAATAACGTTTGGTTGGTTTTCACAATCTTGTGTCACTGTTGCGCGCAGCCTAACACACACACGCACGCACACACACACACACACACACACACACACACAACATATTAACTGTATATTATGATGATTTTGGGTGTGACAGTACAGTACAGTACAGTACAGTAGAGGGACCCCAACACGGTAACTCTGTCATTTCTCAACCGTTTCGGACGCGGGGTGGCTCGTCGGAAACCGGCCCGGCTCCCTGGGCGCGTTCCTGGGGGTCTGGATGTTCCGGGGACCCCCCGGGGACGCCCACACAGAGTTGCACCACTTACTTCACACGGGTGTGATTTTTCCTTTCTCTTTGCCAAATTTAGCCTATCTACAAGCACTATGTACTATGTACACACACAGGTTTAATATACTAATGCATTTAGACTCTAAAGCATCATCAAAACTCATCATGACTAACCATTTGTGCAAGTATTCTTTTTAGAGTTGTCGGGTATAGCTGCAGCACTGCCAGCAGTATTACATACTGTACAGTAGTTAATAAGTATGCTAGATAATAACCTCACATGAAGTATTACAGCTGCACTATAAATTGTCTTGATATTGCATTGATAGGCCCTGTCACCAGGTCCCAGCTAGAACATACTCTTCTGTCGGTGCCAAGAATTGAACAAACAAGCATCTGATTATTATTATTGTCACCCTCTTGCCAAACTTTCCTGCCTCATGAGTCATGACTGACTCAAAGTTAAACTATTAAAGGTACAAGGCGTACACACAGTAATACGAAGTTAAACTATTCAAAAAGTTAAACTATTCAAAAAGGTACAAGGCATACACACAGTAATACGAAGTCTAGCCTTTGACTGAAAATCAGTGCCTGGATCCTAAATCATTTTATCTGAACAATTATTTAGTAATAATATTTCAAAGAGACTGTATGGGACAGAACTGGTTTGTTCAATCAATAACTGACATGACTTGAAGCTGCTTAACCTAAATCCAATTCTAGGTTACTGGAAATGTTAGAGCAATAAGAGCACATGGCCCCAATTATAAGTTCAAGTTTCACTGTGATGGATAATCACACCAATTAGATTGCTTTAAGTTAAAGGTACATAACAAGGAATAGTAATTCCTTTATTTGCACTATTAGGGAATGTTCATAATAGCCATGCAAGTTGAACCCTTTTTATGCCCCACTGTCAACCACGGAGGCACCCACGCTTGACAACAACCAGCTTACCACCTTCCACCTCTTCTGCCTAACAAAAACGGCATATTAAACCTATGATAATTACATTAAATTCGCTATATTCATCGTGGAGTTGTATTTTATTAAATGCAGGCTTAATATATTCCAATTAATAAGCAAGTTGTGGTCCAGCAGTGTGAGCGCCAGGTGACAACAGCATGTGTACCAACAGAAGAGCTGACATGTGGGGGAGGAGAAACACCTCTGGCAGCAGAAAGGTGTATTTTAGTTGATAAATATGCCATACAGTTGCTCAATCTTGATTAATTTCACATCTACACCTACAACAACTTTTTCCATTTTATAGAGTAATATTGAAATTGATCACGCTACTGTACTACCCTTTATTTGTTTTCTTTTTGTTTTATTTTTATTTTGTACCGCAGACCAGTGGTTCCCAAACTTTTTAGCTCTAGAAGTAGAAATTAGTGGACCCCAACTAGTGAAAATGGCAGATCTACAAGCTCACAATGCATTGCCTCACACAGCTTTGTGAGTTTGTAGATCATGTATTTTCACTACTACTTAAACATTTGTTTTCTAATTTATGGAATTTCTTTGATTTTCCTTTTATTTCTTCATGAAATTACTGAAAAAAAAGATAATTTAATTAGTTGTTTGTTGTTTTTGGGAATTATGATTTAAAACAAAATGTCAGAAATCTAAAATATGGGAGACCCCTTTAAAAATGTGTCCACAACCCACAAATGTGTCCCGACCCAGTGAATGGGAACCACTGCTCTAGACAGCATTTTCCTGCATAATAGGTGACACCCTTACAGATTCACATTTTTGACTAGAATCATCATGCAGTTATCCTTGTCCGTCAGGTGGGATCCAGAGTCCAGTCGCTGGTCTTACATCTCCCCCATGTCGGTGGCTCGTTTGGGTTCCGGGGTGGCAGCATGTGGCGGAGCTCTGTATGTTGTGGGGGGCTTTGATGGGGAGACCCGCTGGAATACGGCTGAGAAGTACCACCCTGAGACCAACACCTGGCACCAACTGGCACCCATGTCTTCTGTACGCAGCGGACTAGGTGTGTGGATCGGTTTCTGTCTGTGTGTGTGTAATAACTGTACTGTGTGTATAGACCGATTCACAGAGGGTTTCCTGGGTGCGGCCATTACTGAGGTGTACCATTGAGTGCAGCAGCACTGATTAGCTACACCTGGCCTACGGAGCACCTGCTCCATGGATTACACCTCAGTAATGGCCGCGCCCAGGGCACCCCTCTGTGAATCGGTCTATAGAGGGTATGCGCGTGACATCATCATCATACCCCCGGAAGTTATGCGGGACCGGAACGCCCATACATCCAAAAAGAGATGTCAAATGCATGCGTGTGTGATGGTGCATATGTACATTTGGATTGCTGTGCCTGCATGCATGTACTTGTGTGACACTTCATAATGTTTCTGGTCTCCAGCTCTGTGTACTTTTACCAGTGTTGTTCCCCTGCATCCGTAGGTCTAGTGTGTATGGACTCCTACCTGTACGCCATAGGGGGTTATGATGGTCGGACCCAGCTGAACTCCATGGAGCGCTACAACGTTGCCAGGAACCAATGGGAGCCCGCAGCCGCCATGCAGCACTGCCGCAGCGCACACGGCGTCACCGGCTACCAGGGACGCATATTTGTACTGGGTGAGTCGCAAGCGGCATCTCCAATCCTCCAGTGTTAGTGTTAAACTCTGTGTTAAACTCTGAGTTATTGAGGAGTAATGCTGCTAAATGCTCTGTATTAAAAAAAAGAAATAAAATAAAATCATTACTCAAACTCATTGTTTAATATCGAGGATTTAGGATCGAGTTTGTTAAAGTATCATAATTTTAGCAACAAAGGACTGTTGACTTCCATCCTTTTAAAACTACTAATGTTGATATAATGTACTAATGTTTTCTAAGAGTGGGTGTTGCTGTAATTGAATGGTGGATATCTAATTTGAGAACAAAACTTTGAATTCTCATTTTGTAGCTATGACAGAATAATAAAAGGGAATCTTAATCTGTTGTAACTCAAATTGTATGGCAGGTCCATTGCTGGTGGGCTGAGGAGTAATAATATGTTTTCATCAGTCTGTGTTCTGAGAACAAAAGAACAATTCTCACATTGTATCTCTGCTGAAAAAACTTTAAGCACAACTGGCATAAATCATCGAGGCAACACAGTCATGACAAAACATACAGCACACGCTGTTACGCATAGTATAGTGATGAGTTCATTGTAGACACTTTAACAACAGGGTATTGGGAAACAATGTAGCGATCAATCAGCAGCCCATCAAAGTCAATTTGACATGATTGATTTCAACAGTATAAGTTCATAACAGCACAGTTTTACATTTTATTTTATTTTACAATTTTTTTTCTGATGTGGATTAAGAAATCCGTCTGTCTCTCTTTTTCTTTCTCTCTCTCTCCTCTTTCCTGTGTGTGTGTGTGTGTGTGTGTGTGTGTGTGTGTGTGTGTGTGTGTGTGTGTGTGTGTGTGTGTGTGTGTGTGTGTGTGTGTGTGTGTGTGTGTGTGTGTGTGTGTGTGTGTGTGTGTGCGTGCGTGCGTGCGTCAGGGGGTTTTAACCAGAGCGGCTTCCTGTCCAGCATCGAGTGCTACTGTCCAGAGTCCAAAGAGTGGTCTTATGCCACTGACATCCCCATCGGACGCAGCGGTATGGGCATCGCTGTTACCATGGAACCCTGCCCGGGCAGCCTACCAGAGGAAGAGGAGGAAGAGGACGAGGAGGACGCAACATAAAATAAGTAGAATTGTGATTGAAGGCAAGCGAGCGGACTGTCGATGATCTGTGGTGTTGACTATTGTTCTAACTGATGCTGCTTCTCAACGGAGGGAGATGTGTGTCCATGTGAAACATTCCAATATGACTACTGGCATGTCTCCCTACGCGCTGTGGGTATGAACTGTTGGCAGCAGAAGAGGAATGCAATAGCATTTACTTTCATGTCAGAAGATGAGCAGGGAGAATTAGTGAAGCAGAAGGACAGACCACATACTACTGACCTCACAATGCTACAGGTGCTGCAGTGCAGCCTTTTCAATTTCAAGGACCCCCAGTTTGATATACCATTTGATACCATTCATTTGTATCTCCACGACCCCAATCTACACTGTAAAATAATTCTCAGTTTTCATTTAACTTCGAGAGTGTTCCATTTGTACACTCTCAGAGTTACAGACCCAGAAGCGTCCATTTGGACACCTGGTGGTCCCCAGACCCGACGTTGGAAAAACAGTGGTGGATAGTTTGTCACATACCCAACCTTTATTTGCCCTCGGTGAGTAGGGTAATGGAAGGATGGAGAGGGGGACAACTGATAACTGTTATGAGCCCAAGGTCTGATACTGCAGTAACTGTCCAGTCAGTGGACTAAAAGTGCCCCCACGTGCTGAACGATGATGCTGTGGACGGAAATGTGGTTAAACATGCCCGTCACTCTTGCTGCATTGTTCAAATGCCATTGTCGTGCTGTCTTTGTGACTAAATAAGGCTTTGGGTATGTAATAAACAAATGATCACCCGGGCATTCATTCATGGCCATTGTGCAACGACGGATGCCAGAGTGATAATATAATATGCTGAGTACATATACTTCACCGATATAAGCAGCAGTCTTGTAGTGTTGTACAATTTCCTTCACATGTGTGTTCTTTCTTTCTTTCTTTCTTTCTTTCTTTCTTTCTTTCTTTCTTTCTTTCTTTCTTTCTTTCTTTCTTTCTTTCTGTCACTGTTGCTGTTGCTGTTGTGATTCATCTGATTTAGTCATCTTTTTGTTTTCGTTTTGTGGCACATTTATAAGTTTTATATCATTTTCAATTAAAACAGTTTTTATATTATTATTATTAGTGGTAGTAGTAGTAGTAGTAATCGAAATAGTAGTAGTAGTAATTGTACTGGCTACTGTAAACTGCTGTAAATTATTAAATTAATTTCAAGATAATATGTATGAATGAGAAAAAAAACATGGTCATCTTCATTCATCCAGGATCATCTTTCTCACACTGATGTACGACTGAAAGAGGAATTATCTCACCCTTCATCTCAGCTATCAAGGTACATCAACCCAGTGTATATTATAGCTTGCCCAAGTGTGTAACAGCACATAGACAGCCACTAGATGGTGGAGTACATCCAAAAACCTCAAGATTTCAATGACAAGAAAAGACCTCTGTTGTGTTCCTGTTTTGTGGTTTGCAGTGAAAACAACACCAAGATTGTAATGGTAAAACTTATTTTTTATCTTTTTTCTATTTCTTTATTTTTATTATTATTTATTTATTTATTAATATTATTATTATTGTTATTGTTATTTTGGGGGGTCCTCTACATTTAAGCTGTTTTAACATTCCAATATGACATTCTGTGGGTACTAATGAATCTGACCCCCTGGCGTGTATACAGGGTAGGGGCGAGAAACCCACCAAAGAACGGGATGTTTTTAGAATAGCCTAGCCCTAGTCCGTTGCTTTCTTTTAATGGCCCTCATAATGGTGAGGCAGAATAGAGTCACCACAGTGTTTTGTCATCATCGCATACAGACGTCAGCTATGTGTTTACTTGTCTCTCTGTGCTGTCTCTGCCTGGCCCCTTCGAAGCTCACCTGCAATTATCCCAGCAGGCCACCGAAAAGACTATTTGGGACTGAGCTATTATTCAAATACCATCTCGGCCTTCTCATCATCTTGGCATATTTGATGAGAGAGAGAGAGAGAGAGAGAGAGGTGGGGGGACTAAAAGGAGTAGAAGGTAAAGATGCATGCTTCAGTTTGATTGATTTCATTATCTATCTGCAGTCTACACCGTAAAATCCTCAGTGTTTATATAAACAAAGAATAAAAAAGAGTCCCAAATGTATCCTTTTTACACTTTCAGATTTAAAATATCAGAGGATTTAGCTATGTAGCTTGTAACTATCTTTTTCTTATAGGAAGGATACATTATCTGAGATAATGTTCCTTTTACTGCTGCCGGTGACCAAGCGCACCTTTGAATCTGTCTCGGATTTCAAACTCCTGGATGTGGTACGCTTTGTGTGTGCGATTCATTATTTACAGAGCAACCTGTTGGGCAGCGGGTAGTGGCGGAGTAGGAACACAGGAAGGAGTGTGATGGTGGAGGCCTGGAGAGTGAGAGCGGAGAGACAGTGGAGGGAGGGGGAGGTGAGACAGCTTTTTTACTCACTACTTCAAGCCCTGCGCAATTGTGCGTGCGGGGAGGGGGGGGAGGTTGGGTGACTCACATGGCAAACGCATGACGCACACGACGCGGCTGCAAAAAGCATGCACGCGCACAAACACAAATACTTGAGTGTCTATACACACAGACTTTTGTTCTGTATCTCTTGCTGAACGCATAAACACGCACATAAACACGTGTGTGTGTGTGTGTGTGTGTGTGTGTGTGTGTGCGCGCGTGCGCGCGCATCGTCGTACTAAACAAAGCTGGCTGTCTCTTATTCACAGGCTGTGGAAACAGATTTGCCTCAATGTGTTCATTGTCTCCGGAGGGGAGCTCAGACAGAGTGAGATGTAGCACACTGTACAGTGGGGAGATAGGCCCTCCATGGAGAGGCAGTGGAAGAAAGCTGGGCATACATACACAGATGTAGCCATTGTACATGTCCATTGTGTAAGCCGTTGTGCAGGTCCATCATACAAGCCATTATACAAGCACTTTATTTGTGCACACTCTCTGCACTATCACACTAACTGTTGCTCCTACCCAAAGAGAAACTTTGGAACAGGGAAAGATCCTCAACTAATAGTGCAGGATACAGTGGGTGTAGGCTTGCAGCTCTGCATGGTTGAATTCCACTGTATGAGGTACCTCACGTCAGGGCAGATGGAATTGTTTCGTCCTTCATTAAACTGCAGTTTCTGAACGTATTTGCCAACATGCCAAAATTAATTGTGGGAAAGTAATTATTTCAAGGTTTCTAAGAAATTAGTCATAACATCAACATATTGGTGAGTAATGTAAACCACATTTGTACATCTAATCTGAGTTTCAGCTCGGTAAATAGAAGAGATAAGAAATCTTGGACCTAGAAACTGGAACTGGTACTTGCCAGTTGTGTTATTGTGTTATTTGTCAATGGTATCGCTAGTAGTATTACCCAGCTTATGTCTATCCAGTCATTTATTCAAATCTATGAGCAGGGAGAATTCACAAAGGAAAATTGAGCTCAGTTCACCACTTAAAGGGGAATACCACAACATTGAACTATGTCATTAATATACCTTAAAGTTTCTGACATTGGAGAAGATTCGCTACTCCACAAGAGGGTACGCCGGTGCTTTAAAATTTTACACCATTTGGCAACCTTTTTTGACACACATTGAGAGGATGAACGCGGCTGACATCAACAATCCTTAACTTATTACACTGACCCTACTGTAATTTATTTATATTATTATTATTGTTATTATTGTCTTTATTTATTTATTTTTTTTATTTTTTTTATATACATATTATTATTATTATTATTATTATTTGTTTGCATACTTCTATTAGTCTTCTATTATGTCTATGTATATTTATATGTGCTTTTATTTCATATGGTGCAAGGTACCGGGGTTGTGGCTCTTTCAGAGCGGGAACTCTGGGGGGAGGGAAAAAAGGGGAAAAAATGTTCGAAAAATGTTGTATAATATCTTTGTGTGAACATTAATAAAAAAACTTTGATCAAAAAAAATATATACCTTAAAGTTGTGTGTGGAAATAATTGTAAAAAATCGTCCGTCCGTCCGTCCGTCCGTCCGTCCGTCCCCCTCCTATTTAGCCTAGAACTGGAGGTCTAGCACTTGGGGTCATGTGATCAGTGACATCACGTCCGTGTATTCTGCAGGCCGAAGAGTACACAGACATGATGTCACTGATCACATGACCCCAAGTGCTAGACCTCCAGTTCTAGGCTAAACAGAAGGGGAGGGGGAACCTTTTTATTATTTCCACACAACAACTCTTTAAGTTATATTAATGACAGTTCAATGTTGAAAATGAGTGGTATTCCACTTTAAACCAAATACTTATAATACTTAGTTGATCAGTGTCACAAAACGCGACGTGTTGCGAACATGTAGATCTTCAGTTTTCAGCCACTTTCCCCCCAGAATAGAGATGCTAGGATGCACTTTCCCCCCAGAAAGGAGATGCTAGGATGCACTTTCTCCCCATTATAGAGATGCTAGGATGCACTTTCCCCCTAGAATAGAGATGCTAGGATGCACTTTCCCCCTAGAATAGAGATGCTAGGATGCACTTTCCCCCCAGAAAGGAGATGCTAGGATGCACTTTCTCCCCAGAATAGAGTTGCTAAGATGCACTTTCCCCCTAGAATAGAGATGCTAGGATGCACTTTCCCTCCAGAATAGAGATTCTAGGATGCTAGGAGTGGTCAAGCATTGCATAACATACAGGTACTTTAGGACGATCCCATGTTGCGCAAATCGGCATGCCAAAATGAATTAATGAGTTAAAAGGGAAAGCATTGGTACTGTATGACCTAACATCAGCCTATCCAGCCTTGCTTAGATCTATGAGAAGGGTTAAGGCAGTCTCTAGGGGCACCAGGAGAAGACGGTACCATTATTGGGTATTATAATATGGCTTATCCGGTTGCATATGGCTTATTGGGGCTCATTCAGATGTGCACACAGGCAGGAGGTAGAGTATAGCCTCTATAGGATCTGGAGAGGAGGGGTCTTTAATGCCACTGGGCCCGTGGCTAGTATGTGTGTAGGTGTGACCTTGAGAAGTGATGACCTCATCAACATCCCTGCCTGCAAAGCTAATCTGTTACATTCTGAAGGATGCTCCTACGACAGAGCCACCTATGAAGGTGACATTGGTTGGTGGGCTGGTGGCGTGGAAACACACCCGTGCTCACACCAAGCACGTACAAACACACACACACACAAACGAAAATGTACACGGGACTGCATTATGCAGAAATACTTGCATGCTCAAATGCACATATAAACACTGAAAACACATGCACGTAATGTGTACATATGAATGCACGTTGCGCCACCATGCCAGCGGCATGTTTCAACTCGAAAGGCAAAAGCACGTAGTAGGATTGACATTCATATGCATGGCCCCTAATAACACATTATTGTTATCCGTGAGTCTGCATTAGACTGTGATGACGTAACATAAAACCCCACATGTTCCTGGCTTGATCGGATGCCTGCAGCAGGTGTAGCAGCCTGGCGGTGGTGAGTAGGTCACAGACTGCCCTCTGTCATTTGACCCTAAATATTACCACACTCACACTGCAGGGGCATTACCTGATGTGCACCAAGGTTTATTTTGTATTTTATTTATTTTTAGCTGAGGGAAGGTGTGCTGAGCATTCGTACAGTTACACAAATTCACACCAGGGAGGTGTACTCTCCGTCTTGGCTACCGAGCAGCTGCACTGGAGTAGTTTGAGGATTCAATGTTTACTACTAGGAAATGTGTCACTAACAGAAATTAATGTTATGTCATATTTCTTTCATATTTCGCTACTGTGAGCATTGAATGCATACAAGTCTAAATCTCTATGTTCAAACGTACTTGTCCAGTAAATTGATTCAGATTCTGATAAGAAATGGAATATGACACCATTTATATCCCTGCTTATCTTTATGGGGTGACAGTAGCCTGATTGTTAGAAAAGTGGATTTGTGATGGGTGGAGGTTTGCCGGTTAAAATTCCAGCAGTGAATACCTTGACAGAAGAGTGAAAGAGACATGCTCTCCCCTCCCTCAACAACCACCACAATGCCCTTGAACATGGTATGCAACCCCAATCGGCCCCAGTGGAGCTGCTCAGTGACCAGCAGAAGGAGACTCTGTACTGTGAATGTTTAGGACTACATACGTTTGAAGAAGGAAACAGCATTATTAACAAATTAAGTCTTCCCCAGCAAGTAAAAGTTAAAATATAGTTTGTGTGCAACTAATCTGAGCTTGGTTTCTTTCTGCACCAGTACAACAGACCTAAACAACATGTCATCCCAGATTCCCAGTATAATTTTACTTGCTTGCTGCACTTCTGCTGCACCCAGAGAGGAACTATTTGTGGTCGGGCGGGTAATGCAGAATATAGCTAATATGATAGGGCAGGGAGACATCTTTACTTAAGTTAGGAGTGGTACTAAGTTTGGATAGAGCAAGAGCACAGTTAATCAGTTTGGATAAGGCTATTATGATTGATGACCATTGAATCGTTTAGGAGAGGTGGTTTGCAAATGGCATGATCGTGATTCCCAAATAGTGGTGTGGTCTTGTGAATGACATTGACCCCACTGAGATTTTTGTTTTGTTTCATAAAGTTCTTAAACCATTTAAATAGTGTTCCTTGCATTAACTACAACAGTACAACTGATTATCATGTAAATGATCTATCTTTTTTTAAGGTTATTATTTGTTAATTCAAAATAGATGCACCTCCTCGCAAAGTTTCACTTCGACGTAATACACCTCTCTTCTTCTCGCACACACGTACGCACACGCCCACATACAGTGTACAGACGGGGTGAGTGAGAGAAGAGAACCTCTGAACGATCATTATCAATCATGATCTTGAACCGTCCGGGTTTAGCAACATCGTGCAATTACACAACGCTCTTCAAGGTTAAAGAAACCTATTCTTTTAACAAGAGCAAATGGTAAAATGCTATATAAATCGATAGAAACAAACCCAAAAGTGAACACAAAAATGTTTAACTGCCTATGATTTACGTTTGCCAGAATGTATTTGTACTTTAAGACATTAAGATTATTTGTCAGTCAACGAAAAACAGCAAGAATAGGAGCCTGGCTGTGTGTGCGTGTTGTGCAGCGGACTGGTCTGTGTCTGTGTGTTCAGTTCAGTGCAACTCTCTTTCTCTCAAACTCGGAGGAAAGCATGAGTGGACGGTTTCAAGCTCCCCTCTCGCTGAATTGATTCTACTATGGGTCCTCTAGAAAC